>NC_053391.1:274073191-274286422 GCF_905171765.1 Bufo bufo | reverse complement strand
CTCCCCTACCCCAGAGTTATATGTAATATCACCCTGGGGAGCAGGTGAGACGAAACCACTCACAGAAGGGATCCCTTGCGCGGAGGGAGCCTTACACCTCTCTCTAATACGTCTATCTAACCGTACTGCCAAAGACATAGCATTCTCCAAAGTATCCGGGTACTCATGAAAGGAAAGGGCATCTTTCAATCTCTCAGATAACCCCTGACAAAACTGACTACGTAACGCGGGGTCATTCCACTCTGACTCGGTAGCCCATCTCCTAAACTCAACGCAGTAAGCCTCTGCAGTATGTTCACCTTGTAATAAATTACGTAATTTAGATTCCGCCATCGAGACCTGATCTGGGTCATCATAAATTAATCTCAAGGCTTTAAAAAATTCTTCCACCGACCGGAGGGCCAGAGAACCAGGCGGCAGAGAAAAGGCCCAGGATTGCGCGTCCCCTTTAAGCAGAGAAATGATTATACCAACCCTCTGACTTTCATCACCAGACGAAGATGGAAGCAGCCGAAAATACAACTTGCATGACTCTTTAAAGTGGATAAAGTCCTCCACACCCCCTGCAAATCTATCAGGGAGAGCGACTTTAGGCTCCCCATAAATTTGACTTGCACCTGATGCCAGAGCATTCTGACACCGTGTGACCGAATTATGCAGATCCACAACCTCTAGGGATAATCCCTGCATGCGATCAACTAGCGCATCAATTGACTCCATCTCAAAACCACTGAGCAATGGCAGTCAAAGTATTGGCGGGTTATAATGTCACGGCGGACAGGATATCAGATACATAGAAAAATAAACAAAACAAGTTTCTAGGCGAGAAGCTGGGGATCAAGGTCACCTCCTGACAAATCCCTACCAGCTCTCCCTATACTGCTATGCCCACGTTCAGACCCTTAAGGTGGGAATAACGTGTCCTCGTGCCTGGGCTGAAAATACCCTAAAATCCCAAAGATAGTGAAAGGGGGATAGAGGCAGCCTGCTCCCTCAGAACCTGGAGGGGCAGGCGTCTCTCTAACAGCCTAGACAGCAAACCACAAGAGAACAGAAACCAACTTATCTTTTCTGAGCAGGAACAGCCAATCCTTCCTTCCTTGCTTTTACAGAGCCAAACAGAAGCTATAACCCGCAAGGAACACTGGGAGTGGGTGTGATTTAAACTGAAACCAATGACCCCACCCAGTGCACCTGAAGGGAGGCGGATCTAGCTCGACCCCAAAAAAAAACAAAAGGCTAGACACGTGCTGCTAATCTGGCAGACCTCCGCACATAGCCTGAGCAGGGCATGACAGTACCCCCCTTCTACGGGTGACCTCCGGACACCCTGGCCCAACCTTATCCGGGTGGGATCTGTGAAAAGCCCTCACCAGTTGGCTGGCACTAACATCCAGAGTCGGAACCCACATCCTTTCCTCAGGGCCGTATCCCCTCCAGTGTACCAGGTACTGAAGGGAACCCCGAAGAACTCTAGAGTCAAGAACCCTGGAGATCTTAAACTCTAAATTTCCATCGACCAGAACAGGAGGAGGGGGCAATGGCGATGGTTCCACCAGTTTTACATATTTTTTCAGTAAAGACCTATGGAACACATCATGGATCCTCCAAGTCTGCGGAAGATCCAGCCGAAACGCTACTGGATTGACCACCGCAGATATTTTGTTCGGTCCAATAAATCTTGGACCCAGTTTCCAAGATGGTACTCTCAGTTTAATATTTTTAATAGATAACCACACCAGATCACCCACACACAGGTCCAGACCAGTCATACGTCTCTTGTCAGCCATTCGCTTATACCTCTCACCCATCTTCTTCTATAAATTCACTTGGATCCCCCGCCAGATAGAAGACAAGGCAGAAGAAAATCTCTCCTCCTCTGGCATCCCAGAGGAACTAGTCCTAGAAAAGGTACCAAACTGATGATGAAAACCGTATGCGCCAAAAAAATGGCGACTTAGCCATGGACTCCTGCCTACGGTTATTCAAAGCAAATTCTGCTAGGGACAAGAATGAGGACCAGTCCTCCTGATTCTCAGCCACAAAGCACCTCAAGTAGGTCTCCAGGTTTTGATTAGTACGCTCTGTCTGCCCATTCGACTGCTGATGAAAAGCCGAAGAGAACGAAAGTTGAATGCCAAGCCGAGAGCAGAACGCCCTCCAAAACCAGGAGACAAACTGTGTGCCCCTATCAGAAACCACATCCGAAGGAATGCCATGCAATTTCACGATATTATCCACAAAAATCTGCGCAAGAGTCTTGGCATTGGGCAGACTAGCTAACGATATAAAGTGAGCCATTTTACTAAAACGGTCAACAACCACCAACATTACTGTTTTCCCGGAGGAACTCGGCAGATCTGTAATAAAGTCCATAGACAAGTGCGTCCAAGGACGAGACGGAATAGACAAAGGAAGAAGTGAACCAGCAGGTCGAGTATGAGCAACCTTTGACCGTGCACAGATTTCACAAGCTGCCACATAATCCTCAATGCTCTTACGTAACCCGGGCCACCAGAACCTCCGGGACACCAGATCAAAGGTGGACTTACCACCAGGATTTCCAGCAAGGACAGTACCGTGATGTTCCATGAATACCTTGTATCGCAGTCCATCAGGAACAAACAACCTCCCTGGGGGACAAGAACCAGGAGCCCCCTCCTGGGCTCCCAACACCTCCATCTCCAATTCGGGGTACAGAGCGGAGACCACCACCCCATCAGCCAAAATCGGAGCAGGATCCTCTGAATCACATCCCCCAGGAAAACTGCGAGACAACGCATCTGCCTTGACGTTTTTAACCCCCGGGCGAAAAGTAACCACAAAATTGAACCTGGTAAAAAACAGTGACCATCTGGCAGGTAAGCCAAATTCTTATGATCCGTATATACTGTAACGGGGTGAGACGCCCCCTCCAACCAGTGACGCCACTCCTTAAAGGCCAACTTGATGGCAAGCAATTCTCCTACATCATAATTCCTCTCGGCGACTGAGAGCTTCTTGGAAGAAAAAGCACACGGAACCCATTTGCCAGGAGATGAACCCTGCGACAGCACTGCTCCAACCCCCACCTCTGAAGCATCAACCTCCACCATGAATGGCTGAGACACATGAGGCTGCACCAGAATGGGAGCAGACGCAAAACATTCCTTAATAGTCGAAAAGGCCTGCAATGCCTCATCCGACCAGACAGAGATGTCGGTGCCCTTCTTAGTCATATCGGTCAGAGGTCTTACAATGGTAGAATAGTTCAAAATAAATTTTCTATAATAATTTGTAAACCCCAAAAACCACATCAAAGCTTTCTGATTCTCTGGTCGGTCCCATTCCAGAACCGCCCAGACCTTTTCGGGGTCCATACGAAAACCAGAGTCCGAAAGCAGATATCCCAGAAACGGAAGCTCCTGCACAGAAAACACACATTTCTCCAATTTGGCATATAATTTATTCTCCCGAAGGATCGTCAAAACCTGTCTCACGTGATCCTGATGGGTCTTCAGATCAGGAGAGTAAATTAAAATGTCATCCAAGTAAACTACCACGAACCTCCCCACAAAATGATGGAAAATGTCATTGACGAATCGCTGAAATACCGCTGGCGCGATCGTTAACCCAAAAGGCATAACCAGATTCTCAAAATGACCCTCGTGCGTGTTGAAGGCCGTTTTCCACTCATCCCCTTCCTTGATTCTGATCAGATTGTAGGCCCCTCCTAAATCCAACTTGGAGAACACCTTGGCTCCAACAATCTGATCAAAAAGATCGAAGATCAAAGGAAGGGGATTCGGATCACGGACCGTAATACGGTTCAATTCCCGGAATTCCAAACAAGGTCTCAGCGATCCATCCTTTTTCTTTACAAAGAATAAACCCACTGCCACTGGCGACTTAGATGGCCTAATATGACCTTCTGCCAAACTCTCGGCAATATACTTCCGCATGACCTCTCAGGTTGAGAAAGATTGTAAAGCCGAGACTTTGGCAACTTAGCCCCTGGGATGAGATTAACTGGACAATCATAGTCACGATGAGGGGGCAATTCCTGAGCCCCACCCTCCAAAAAGACATCCGCAAAATCTGAGAGATACAGAGGTAGAGCCGTAGTAGACACTCCAGAGATAGATGTGCCAAGACAATTATCCAAACAAAATTCACTCCAACCAATGATCTGTCTTGCTTGCCAATCTATAATTGGGTTATGTTTTGTCAACCACGGTAACCCTAAGACTATAGGAGCGGGCAAGTCCTTCATAACAAAACAAGACATAATCTCAACATGTGAATCACCCACCCTTAACATAATACCATGAGCAATATGAGTGAGACTCCTTTGAGAAAGAGGCGAAGAATCAATTCTGAAAACCGGAATCTCTCTTTCTAAAGTGCAAGTACTTAGACCCAGATTTTGAAGAAAAAGAAAATTAATAAGGCTAACCCCAGCACCACAGTCAATGAATACTTCAACAAAAAAAATACTTCAACAAAAAAAACCGGGGGGGTTCTTGTGACAATTCGGACCTGCGGTTTGCGGCTTTTACCTGCGGTTGCGGCGGCGGACGGTGCCATCGGGTCACCATGCGGCTGTGGGGTGGACCCGATGGCATGGAAGGCAGCGTGATGTCTAAGGAAGGCATCGCGCTGCCTTCCGGTGACGAGCCTGTGAGATCCAGCCCCCTGGATCTCACAGGCCGGAAGCTGTATGAGTAATACACACAGTATTACTCATACAGCCAATGCATTCCAATACAGAAGTATTGGAATGCATTGTAAAGGATTAGACCCCCAAAAGTTCAAGTCCCAAAGTGGGACAAAAAATAAAGTGAAAAAAAAGTTGAAAAAATTAAGTTTTCCCCCCCAAAAAATAAAAGTTTCAAGTAAAAATAAACAAAAACGTCATTTTCCCCAAATAAAGTTAAAAAAATAGGTAAAAAATAGGGGAAAAAAAAGTATACATATTAGATATTGCGACGTCCGTATCGACTGGCTCTATAAACATATCACATGACCTAACCCCTCAGATGAACACCGTAAAAAATAAAAAATAAAAACTGTGCTAAATAAACCATTTTTTTGTAACCTTACATCACAAAAAGTACAACAGCAATCGATCAAAAAGGCATTTGCCCACCAATAGTATCAATCTAACCGTCACCTCATCCCGCAAAAAATGAGCCCCTACCTGAGACAATCGCCCAAAAAATAAAAAAACTATGGCTCAGAATATGGAGACACTAAAACATAATTTTTTTTGTTTTAAAAAAGCTGTTATTGTGTAAAACTTACATAAATAAATAAAAAAGTATACATATTTGGTATCGCCGCATTCTTATCGACCGGATCTATAAAAATATCACATGACCTAACCCCTCAGATGAACACCGTAAAAAATAAAAAATTAAGTTTGTGCTAAATAAACAATTTTTTGTCACCTTACATCACAAAAAGTGTAATAGCAAGCGATCAAAAAGTCATATGCACCCCAAAATAGTGCCAATCAAACCGTCATCTCATCCCGCAAAAAATGAGACCCTACTTAAGATAATCGCCCAAAAACTGAAAAAACTATGGCTCTCAGAATATGGAGACACTAAAACATGATTTTTTTGGGTTTCAAAAATGATATTATTGTGTAAACTTTACATAAATTAAAAAAAAGTATACATATTAGGTATCGCTGCGTCTGTATCGACCGGCTTTATAAAAATATCACATGACCTAACCCCTCAGATGAACACCGTAAAAAATCAAAAATAAAACTGTGCTAAGTAAACCATTTTGTGTCACCTTACATCACAAAAAGTTTACACTTTTTGTAAACTTTTTGTGATGTAAGTGATCAAAAAGACACACGCACCCCAAAATAGTGACAATAAAACCGTCATCTCATCCCGCAAAAATCATACCCTACCCAAGGTAATCGCTCAAAAACTGAAAAAATTATGGCTCTCAGACTATGGAAACACTAAAACATGATTTTTTTTGTAAAACTTACATAAATAAAAAAAAGTATACATATTAGGTATCGTTGCGTCTGTATCGACCGGCTCTATAAAAATATTACATGACCTAACCCTTCAGATGAACACCGTAAAAAAATTTAAATAAAAACTGTGCCAAAACAGCTATTTCTTGTTATCTTGCCTCACAAAAAGTGTAATATAGAGCAACCAAAAATCATATGTTCCCTAAACTAGTACCAACAATACTGCCACCCTATCCCGTAGTTTCTAAAATAGGGCCACTTTTTTGGAGTTTCTACTCTAGGGGTGCATCAGGGGGGCTTCAAATGGGACATGGTGTAAAAAAAAACAGTCCAGCAAAATCTGTCTTTCAAAAACCGTATGGCATTCCTTTCCTTCTGCGCCCTGCCGTGTGCCCGTACAGTAGTTTACGACCACATATGGGGTGTTTCTGTAAACTACAGAATCAGGGCCATAAATATTGATTTTGGTTTGGCTGTTAACCCTTGCTTTGTAACTGGAAAAAAATTATTAAAATGGAAAATTTGCCAAAAAAGTGAAAATTTGAAATTGTATCTCTATTTTCCATTAATTCTTGTGGAACACCTAAAGGGTTAACGATTTTTGTAAAATCAGTTTTGAATACCTTGAATGGTGTAGTTTCTTAGATGGGGTCACTTTTATGGAGTTTTTATTCTAGGGTTACATCAGGGGGGCTTCAAATGGGACATGGTGTCAAAAAAACCAGTCCAGCAAAATCTGCCTTTTAAAAACCGTATGGCATTCCTTTCCTTCTGCGCCCTGCCGTGTGCCCGTACAGTAGTTTACGACCACATATGGGGTGTTTCTGTAAACTACAGAATCAGGGCCATAAATATTGAGTTTGGTTTGGCTGTTAACCCTTGCTTTGTAACTCGAAAAAAATTATTAAAATGGAAAATCTGCCAAAAAAGTGAAATTTTTAAAATTGTATCTCTATTTTCCATTAATTCTGGTGGAACACCTAAAGGGTTAACAAAGTTTGTAAGATCAGTTTTGAATACCTTGAGGGGGGTAGTTTATATAATGAGATTTTTGGGTGGTTTCTATTATGTAAGCCTCGCAAAGTGACTTCAGACCTGAACTGGTCCCTAAAAATTGAGTTTTTGACAATTTCTGAAAAATTTCAAGATTTGCTTCTAAACTTCTAAGCCTTGTAACATCCCAAAAAAATAAAATATCATTCCCAAAATGATCCAAACATGAAGTAGACATATGGGGAATGTAAAGTAATAACTATTTTTGGAGGTATTACTATGTGTTATAGAAGTAGAGAAATTGAAACTTGGAAATTTGCAATTTTAAAAAAAAAATTGGTACATTTTGTATTTTTTTATAAATAAAAAAGATTTTTTTTACTTCGTTTTACCAGTGTCATGAAGTACAATATGTGACGAAAAAACAATCTCAGAATGGCCTGGATAAGTCAAAGCGTTTTAAAGTTATCAGCACTTAAAGTGACACTGGTCAGATTTGCAAAAAATGCCCAAGTCCGTAAGGTGAAATGGGGCCGAGTCCTTAAGGGGTTAAAAACATATGTATTTGACATGTATCTGTAATGGCCTGCAGTAAAATTGATATCCAATGACCATCTAATATACCTCCAGCCACATAATCACTTGTTCTTTTCTGTGCTTTGAATGAATAATTTTTGGGGCCTGTACTCCATTGGCCTAAAGTTAAATTGTTATCCAATGACTGTCTAATATACCTCCAGCCACATAATCACTTGATGTGTTCTGTACGGTGAATACCTAATGTTTGGGTCCTGTACTCCAATGGCTTGCAGTAAATTTGATATTCAATGACCGTCTAACAGTGATGGCCAGTTCGCATTGTTCGCCAACATATGCGGGCTGCCATCTTTTTTCACAAGTCCGGCGAGGCACAGGTAAGCCCTTACCTGTGCCTGTGCGCGAGCCGGTCTGAAAACAAGTGGGAGCAGTACTTCACTGGCCTGCATTAAAATCGATATACAGTGACCATCTAATATACCTCCAGCCACATTATCAATTGTTCTTTTCTGTACAGTGAATGAATAATTTTTGGGTCTTGTAGTCCACTGGCCTGCAGTAAAATTGATATCCATTGACTGTCTAATATACCTCCAGCTACATAATCACTTGATGTTTCCTGTCCGGTGAATGAATAATTTTTGGGGCCTTTAGTCCACTGGCCTGCAGTAAAATTTATATCCATTGACCGTCTAATATACCTCCAGCCACATAATCACTTGATTTTTTTCTGTACAGCGAATGCATAATTTTTGGGGCCTGTATTCTTTTTTTAAATCAGATAATATTTTATTGAGTTATGAAAAATAAACCATGACATGTCACAAGTTGCTCCGTCCAGTACAATACAATGATATTGTTTACAAAACTCAAAGCGACTAACATCCAAATATTTATTTGTATACAAACCCCAACACATGGGTGGGGAACCCCCTGAGTTGAGACATTCATTATAAAATGTAAACATTTGTCATATATCTAGGGATAAAGTCCCGACCATGAGACATACACTACAGAGTATGGAAAATTATAGGCAGTGGCAGACTAATATACCATTTACTGGAGATAATGACAGGTAAAAACCCAGATAGACTCCCCCAAACAACTAAGTATCCCTACTAGAGTCATAGAGTCACCTCATAATAACCCTGAGCCCACTATGAAGGGACATCCATGGGCTACAAACTCCCTATTTGTCTATCCAAGGGCCCCAGATATTTTCACTTAGAAAGACAGTTACTCTTCATATACAGTACAGACCAAAAGTTTGGACACACCTTCTCATTCAAAGACTTTTCTTTATTTTCATGACTATGAAAATTGTAGATTCACACTGTGAATACAGCTGTGTATCCACCTGACTTCTCCTCAACGCAACTGATGGTCTCAACCCCATTTATAAGGCAAGAAATCCCACTTATTAAACCTGACAGGGCACACCTGTGAAGTGAAAAACATTTCAGGGGACTACCTCTTGAAGCTCATAAAGAGAATGCCAAGAGTGTGCAAAGCAGTAATCAAAGCAAAAGGTGGCTACTTTGAAGAACCTAGAATATGACATATTTTCAGTTGTTTCACACTTGTTTGTTATGTATATAATTCCACATGTGTTAATTCATAGTTTTGATGCCTTCATAGTCATGAAAATAAAGAAAACTCTTTGAATGAGAAGGTGTGTCCAAACTTTTGGTCTGTACTGTATATCCCCCTTTCTAGCCTGATAACCACATTCATCCTTGCAGTAAATTCAGAGATGCTCGGGGGAAGCGGCCGCATCCACTTAGCAGCTAGAGTTTTATGTGCCTGATACAAAAGTCTATTGATTCCAACCGTGATAAATGATTGCAAATTATCTCATTCAAAAATCTCAAGGAGACACATTTTGGGATCCAGCGCATATCTGGCACTATAAATTTTATTTATCAGATTAATAACACCCGTCCAATATCTCTGTAAGGCCTTGCACTTCCACAGCATATGGAATATACCATCCTCTTCCCCCCCCCCCCCACATCTCGGACAAGAAGAATCTGATCTATATGCCACCTTCCATAGAAAGATTGGGGTTCTATAGACTCTATGTATCATAAAAAGTTGGGATAACCTAGCAGCTTCACTGAGGGACAGCGTTTGAATCAGTGCAAGTACGTCTTCCCATTGGGTATCAGTGATAGGACCTACATCCTCTTCCCATTTCGCTTTAACCGTAAGTGGGAATTATTTTAAATATTCACCTAGGAGCTCTTTAAAAGTGCCAGAGATAGCACCCCTTGCAGAGCCCGGTTCTACCAGTTTTGTAAGTATTTGGTGAGAGACAAATTGCACAGAGGACCCTTTAAATTGTGAGCTTAAAGCATGCCGCAACTGGAGATATTTATAAAGTTGAGTAGACTCTAAACCAAACTCAGAACAGAGTTGGGCAAATTGTTTCAGGAGACCTTGAGATTAAAGCTGCGCCAGAGATAGATCAAGTAGGTCCGAGACTCCCAGTATTTCCCTAGATTTTCCCCAGACTTTCCTCAATAGTTTAATAATTGGAAGGGATTTGACAGGGTCAGATATGTTTGAGGGCAATACCCGGACACCCATTTTATCAGTTCCCCGGTCCTCCTAACCTTTCCCAGTGCACCCCAACCTTTAAAATGTTGCAATTGCGCTGCTAGGAAATAAAGGAAGGGGTTCGGCAAAGCCAATCCACCCTTTTCCTTATCGCGTTGTAAGGTTTCATACCTGATTCTACTACATTTATTTTTCCCCCACAGCAACAAACAAAATATCAGTTGTATCTTATAAAAATGATGCATGGGTATCCAAACTGGTGAGTTATGTAGGATATAAAGTAGCTACGGCATGAAAATCATTTTAACCGCTTTACGTCCGCCTATAGGATATAAACGTCCTATGGGTGGACGTCTATTTCTGAAAGCACGTTTTAGAACGTCCTTTCAGAAATAGCAGCTGCACGCTAATCGTGCAGCTGCTGATCGGGTTGCCTGCTGTCAGTGACAGCAGGGCAACCCTAAGACAAGGTAGGGACAGTGCCCAGGTGTCCCTGCCTTCCGGATCGCTGCAGACACAGCGCTCACCGAGCGCTGTGTATGCAGAGAAGGAAGCGCTATGCGCTTCCTGTTCCGGCCCGGCGGTCATGTGACCGCCGTGACCGGAGAGTGCAGGGGCTGTGTGAGGTCTCTCAGAGACCTCGATCAGCCCTGCTGTGAGGCTGTACAGCGCTGGATTGCTGCTGTACAGCCTCTCTAGGGGTGTATTTGTCCTGTAACTGGGGCTACTATGTCAGCCCCAGTTACAGGAGAAATCAACAGTGAAAAAAAAAAAGTGAAGTAAATGTCCCCCAGAGGTCTTGTATGACCTTATGGGGGACGAAAAGTGTAAAATAAAAATAAAAAAATAAAAGGTTGAAAAAAAAAAAAAAAAGTTTCACATGTAAAAAAAAAAGTCCCCAAGTAAGGAATGAAAAAAAAAAAGTTAAAAATAGAAAAA
The DNA here is from genome assembly GCF_905171765.1 of Bufo bufo. Lineage (NCBI taxonomy): Eukaryota > Metazoa > Chordata > Amphibia > Anura > Bufonidae > Bufo > Bufo bufo. The sequence goes on along the minus strand of NC_053391.1, from coordinate 274,275,411 downwards.
ATAAAAAAAAGTATACATATTAGGTATTGCCGCGTCCGTAAAAACCAGCTCTATAAAAATATCACATGACCTAACCCCTCGGGTGAACACCGAAAAAAAATAAAAAAAAAAACCGTGTCAAAACAAGCAATTTTTGTCACCATGCATCACAAAAGGTGCAACACCAAGTGATCAAAAACACGTATGTCCCACAAAATAGTACCAATAAAACCGTCACCTCATCCCGCAAAAAATGAGCCCCTACATAAGAAAATCTCTCAAAAAATAAAAAAACCATAGCTCTTAGAACATAGAGACACTAAAACATAATTTTTTTGTTTCAAAAATGCTATTATTGTGTAAAACTTTAATAAATGAGAAAAAGTATACATATTTGGTATCGTAAAAAACAGCTCTATAAAAATATCACATGACCTAACCCCTCGGGTGAACACTGTAAAAATAAATAAATAGAAACTGTGCTAAAACAACCAATTTTTTGGTCACCTTGCCCCATAAAGTGTTATAATGAATGATCAAAAAATCATATGTACCCAAAATTAGTACTAATAAAACTGGCACCTTATCCCCTAGTTTCCAAAATGGGGTCACTTCTTGGGAGTTTCTACTGTAAGGGTGCATCAGGGGGCTTCAAATGGGACATGGCATCTAAAAACCATGTGGAGTTCCTTTTCTTCTGCACCCTGCCGTGTGCCCATACAGCAGTTTATGACCACATGTGGGGTGTTTCTGTAAACTGCAGAATCTGGTGAATAAATATTGAGTTTTGTTTGGCTGTTAACCATCGATGTGTTAAAGAAAAAAATTGATTAAAATGGAAAATCTGCCAAAAAAGTGAAATTAAAAAATTTGATCTCCATTTTCCTTTAATTCTTGTGGAACGCCTAAAGGGTTAACAAAGTTTGTAAAATCGGTTTTGAATACCTTGAGGGGTGTAGTTTCTACAATGGGGTCATTTATGGGGGTATCCACTATGTAGGCCCCACAAAGTGACTTCAGACCTGAACTGGTCCTTAAAATGTGGGTTTTGGCAATTTTCTTAAAAATTTGAAGAATTGCTTCTAAACTTCTAAGCCTTCTAACGTCCTAAAAAAATAAAATGACATTTCCAAAATGATGCCAACATAAAGTAGACATATGGGGAATGTTAAATAATAAATATTTTATGAGATATCACTTTCTGTTTTAAAGGCAGAGAAATTGAAATTTAAAAAAATTGCGAATTTTTCAAATTTTTGGGTAAATTTGGGATTTTTTCATAAATAAAGGTGAAATATTTTGACTCAAATTTATGACTATCATGAAGTACAATGTGTCACGAGAAAACAATCTCTGAATGACTTGGATAAATAAAGGCGTTCCAAAGTTATTACCACATAAAGTGAGATATGTCAGTTTTGCAAAATTTGGCCTGGTCAGGAAGGGGGCAAATGGCCCAGATGGCAGGTGGTTAAGAAGGTTACCTCTACCTATTACAAAAAGTGGGAGTTTATGCCAAGCAGCCGTTTTCATTTAAAATTTCCCCATTAATGGTTATCTGTAATAAACAATTGGGGGTTCACCGAGACATTGATGCCCAGACATTTGAAGGATGAGACTACTTTCAAATTAACATAAGATAAGATGCCTTTATTGTCACTGTACAATACAATGTAATACAATGTACAATACAATGAAATGTTGTTTGGAGCAATCCTAGATGCCATTGACAGAGGAACAAGAACTGACATTTAAACTAAAGCATTACACTAGAAAAGTGCATTGCACTAGAAAGCATTACTATTCACAGTTCACAGCATATATATAGCAAGAGCAAAGTAGGAAGTGCTTATGAGATCATCATGGGTTCATGAATGCAGCAGTCACTTTCAGTCTGTGGTAGTTTCTATCCTAGGAAGGGGCAATTGTCTCTGAGCATTTAAGAGACTGATTGCTTTGGGGTAAAAGCTGTTCTTCAGCTTAGTGGTGCGGGCATGTAGGGCTCTAAGACGCCTACCAGAGGGTAGGGGAATCAAAAGGCTGTGGCCGGGGTGAGTTTGATCCCCGCAGATAATTTGTGCCCTGTTGTTGCAGCGAGCAGTGAAGATGTCATCCAGTGATGGTAACTGAGTACCAGTGATTCTGCCAGCCATTCTGATGATGCGCTTAAGGGTCTTCTTGTCCTCAGAAGAGCAGCCGGAGTACCACACTGTAATGCAGTATGTGATAACAGATTCTATGGTGCAACTGTAAAATTGACTAGCAGCTGTTTTGGGAGTTGTGCTTTCTTCAGACTCCTCAGAAAACAAAGCCTCTGAAGGCCTTTTTTGGTAATTTCTGTTGTGTTTTTTATCCATGACAGGTCCTGACTAATATGAACTCCCAAGAATCTGAAACTTTGAACTATCTCCACGTTTCCACCATTAATGCTAATGGGATGGTGTCCATTTTGTTTCTTCTTCCTAAAATCCAGAATTAGATCCTTTGTTTTCTTGGTATTGAGTATGAGGTTGTTGTTCTTACTCCATCTTTCTAGGTTCTCAACCTCTTTCCTATAGGCTGTTTCATCATTGTTGGAGATTAAGCCTATCACGGTCGTGTCATCTGCAAATTTTATAATGGTATTGGTTATGTGAATAGGTTTACAGTCATTTGTGAAGAGGGAGTAAAGGAGAGGGCTCAACACACAGCCTGCGGTACCCCAGTGTTTAGTGTTAAGGATGAAGAGAAGTGCTTGACCATGCGTACCATTTGTGGTCTTTTTGTAAGAAAATCAAGTATCCAGTTGCACAGGTGTGAGCTGAGACCCAAGTTGTTCAGTTTCGTTGCCAACTTGTTGGGAGGGATGGTGTTAAAGGCCGAGCTGTAATCAATGAACAGCATCCGCACATAGCTGTCTCTCTGCTCCAGGTGTGACAGCGCAGTGTGAAGGGTAAGTGAGACAGCATCCTTAGTTGACCTATGTGCTCTGTAAGCAAACTGGTATTGGTCCATGGAGGTGCAGATCTTGCTCTTCATGTGCCTGAGGACAAGTTGCTCAAAGCACTTCATAGCAATAGGAGTGAGAGCCACCGGGCGATAATCACTTAAGGTCTTCACCCCTGCCTGTTTTGGAATTGGGACAATTGTGGAGGACTTTAGGCAAGTGGGGACAATGGCCTGCTCTAGTGAGCTGTTAAATATACTGGTAAGCACTGTTTTCAGCTGTTTAGCACAATTTTTAAGGACTTTTCCAGGAACTTCATCAGGGCCAGCTGCTTTGCGGGAATTAACGTGGTTTAAGGCCCATTCTACCTCATGTGCTCTCAGCATCAGGGAACATGATGGAGCCTCTTGCTGGGCTAATTTGATCATAGGCAGCTCATTGTCTTTGTCAAATCGTGCAAAAAAAATGATTTAGGTCATCAGGAGAGAAAGAATTTCCGGTGTTGATAGAACAGGTGTTGCTCTTATAATTCGTAATGGACTTGATACCCTGCCACATGCGTCGGGAATCAGAGCTTGTAAAATGATGTTGTATTTTTGTTTTGTAGCAGTGCTTTGCCTCCCTAATGCCCCTCTTCAGATTGGACCTGGCTGTTTTGTACTCCTCTGGGTCTCCCTTTCGGAAAGCAATGTCACGTGCCTTCAAAAGGTTTTGGACATTTCTGTTTATCCATGGTTTCCTATTTGGGAAGGTCCGAATGATTTTGGTATCAGTGACATTGTCCATGCAAAATTTAATATAGGATAGGACAGAGGAGGCATATATGTTTAAGTCTGTGTGATTTTCCTTTGTAGCTGCCTGTTTAAACAAACCCCAATCTGTGTCCTCAAAACAATCCTGTAGTTTCATTGTGGCTCCTTCAGGCCAAACTCTGATTGTATGCAAAGTAGGCTTAATCCTGGTGATAAGAGGTTTGTATGCTGGAGCTAAAAACAAAGAAATGTGATCCGACCTGCCAAGATGGGGGGCAGGTGATGCTGTATAAGCATTTGCTATGTTGCAATAAACACGGTCCAATGTATTTCTCCCCCTAGTTGGGAATTTAACAAACTGGTAGAATTTGGGGAGCACAGTTTTGAGATTGGCTTGGTTAAAATCACCCGCTAAGATGAACACTTCATCTGGATGGATATTTTGCAGACTGTTCGTAATATCATGCAATTTAGACAGTGCCAGCTTAACATTTGCTTGTGGAGGAATATAAACTACGGTGAGATACACGACTGTGAATTCCCTCGGTAAGTAGAACGGTCTGCATTTAAGTGTCATAAGTTCTAAATCAGCAGAGCAATATTGTTCAGCAATGACTGTAGAGGTGCACCAAGCCTTATTGACATAAATACACACTCCACCTCCCTTATTCTTACCGGACTCAGCGGTTTGATCCATTCGGTAGACAGTCCGATCCGCAAGTTCAATAGCCTCGTCCGGGATGTTAGTATTTAGCCAGGTTTCGGTGAAAAATGAGGCGCAAGTGTTCATCCTATCAGATGAGATCCTCAGTCTCACCACATCGATCTTGTTCACTATAGACTGAGTACATGATCTAAACATAGAGATTGCGGAAGGGGGGAAAGCGGGAGCATGACAGACTTGTTCCAGTTAATATTTAACCAGATTGTTTCCCAAAATCTGATATTAAGGAAATAATGGGGTCAATGGATGAAGCCAGATCACCTACATATAACAACATATCGTCCGCGTAAAGCGAGACTCTTTCTTCTACATCCCCCCTACCCAAGCCTCGAATCATAGGGGTAGAGCGCAAAATACATGCCAAAGGTTCTATTGCAATGGCAAACAAGAGGGGCGACAAGTGACAACCCTGCCTGGTGCCCCTCTCCAATGCCATCACCGGGAACAGTTTCCCATTAATTCTAAGTCTAGCTCTCGGCTGACTATAGAGTAATTTCACCCAGCTAATATACACAGAACCAAACCCCAGCTTTAACATGACCGCCCACAGATATTCCGACTCATCGCTGTCAAAAGCTTTGGCAGCGTCGAGCGAAACCACCGTAGGACACTCCTCACCCCCAATGCTCACCATCTGAAGATTAAGCAATAGCCGTCTGAGGTTTAGAGACGTGGCTCTATCGAGCATAAACCCACACTGGTCCTCATGAATAATCTGAGCTATAACGGTCAAAAGTCTATTAGCGAGTACTTTAGCTAACAGTTTTATGTCCACTGTTAAAAGTGAGATAGGCCTATAAGAATCTACCAAAGCAGGGTCCTTGCCCGGTTTGGGAAGCACCACTACCACGGCTTCTCTCATAGAGCTTGGTAATACACCTGCCCTATAGGAGTCTTTGAAAACAGTTAGAATGTGTTCTGATGCTTTTTATAAAATTCCCCCGGCAGACCATTCCCACCAGGTGCTTTCTCATTGGGGAGAGATTGCACCGCCAATTCCAGTTCTTCTAATTGAATGTCCCCATCTAGCATTTCCCTCTGTGTTTCTGACAAACTGGGCATTTGGATCTAATGTAAATACCATTTCCTTTTCCCTTGGGTGACCGACAACCTGGACTTATATACCTCTTCATAGTGAGCATAAAATACACCCATGATATTGTCATCACCCACTACCAAAGAGTCCAGCGCATTTATAATAGCCGGCACACAGGATGGGCCTGCTTGAGACTTCACTATAGTGGCTAACAGATGACCAGCACTTTCCCCCTCAATAAAATAACGTTGCTTTTTAAAGAATTGCCTGTCCCCGACCCTACTAATCTGATGTTCTTTCAAAAGATCCTGTGCTTCTGTCCAATTGGAGGCATTCTCTACCGTAGGATCCGCAACATATTTGGCCTCAGTGGCTTGAACTCTAACCAAAAGTTCTGCTGTAAGAGCCCTGCTTTTAGACTTATGGGAACTTATCTGTTTAATATACACCCCTCTAGTATAGGCCTTCATCGTGTCCCAAATAGGGATGAGCGAACCCGAAATGTATAGTATGTATAGTAATTTTGGGGTGTCCGTGACACGGACCCGAATCCGAACATTTTCGTAAAAGTCCGGGTTTGGGTTCAGTGTTCGGCGCTTTCTTGGCGCTTTTTGAAAGGCTGCAAAGCAGCCAATCATACTACTTGCCCCAAGAGGCCATCACAGCCTTGCCTACTATTGGCATGGCTGTGATTGGCCAGTGCAGCATGTGACCCAGCCTCTATATAAGCTTGGGTCACGTAGCGCTGCACGTCACTCTGCTGATACAAGTGTAGGGAGAGGTTGCAGCTGCGACGTTAGGGTGAGATTAGGCAGTGATTAACTCCTCCAAAAGACTTCATTCAGTGATCGATCTACAGCTGTGGATCATTGAACTGCTGCTATTCAATTGCTCAGTGTTTTTAGGGTGCCCAGAGCGTTTTTCAGTCACTTTTTTCTGGGGTGATCGGCGGCCATTTTTTGGTTTGCTTGTGCGCCAGCACATGCTGCCACCAAGTACATTTAACCATCAATAGTGTGGTTATTTTTTGCTATATCCTACATCAGGGTCAAGCTTTCATCAAGTGCATTTAACCATCAATAGTGTGGTTATTTTTTGCTATATCCTACATCAGGGTCAAGCTTTCATCAAGTGCATTTAACCATCAATAGTGTGGTTATTTTTTGGCCATATACTACATCAGGGGCAAGTTGAGCCTGTCACAAAGTGCATTTAACCATCAATAGTGTGGTTATTTTTTGGCCATATACTAGGGGGCAAGTTGAGCCTGTCACCCAGCGCCTAAAAAATAGGCCTCACATTTATATTCATCCAAATCTGTACTGTTTTAGCTGGTCAAGTTATTTTTAGTGACCGTCAAAGCACAGTTTTTGTTCTGGGTTGAAAAACAATTCCCAAATTTGCAATTCTCAAAATTAGTGGTTTCTGCTGTATCAGGCCTACTTTAAATCTATCCCTAAAAGGGTATATTAGATTCAAGGTGCTGATAGGGTAATTCTCAAGAACTTCACACACACGCTACAGTGCAGATCCAAGTCTAATTCTGTGATTAAACGTATACCTGTCACCCAGCGCCTAAAAAATAGGCCTCACATTTATATTCATCCAAATCTGTACTGTTTTAGCTGGTCAAGTTACTTTTAGTGACCGTCAAAGCACAGTTTTTGTTCTGGGTTGAAAAACAATTCCCAAATTTGCAATTCTCAAAATTAGTGGTTTCTGCTGTATCAGGCCTACTTTAAATCTATCCCTAAAAGGGTATATTAGATTCAAGGTGCTGATAGGGTAATTCTCAAGAACTTCACACACACGCTACAGTGCAGATCCAAGTCTAATTCTGTGATTAAACGTATACCTGTCACCCAGCGCCTAAAAAATAGGCCTCACATTTATATTCATCCAAATCTGTACTGTTTTAGCTGATCAAGTTACTTTTAGTGACCGTCAAAGCACAGTTTTTGTTCTGGGTTGAAAAACAATTCCCAAATTTGCAATTCTCAAAATTAGTGGTTTCTGCTGTATCAGGCCTACTTTAAATCTATCCCTAAAAGGGTATATTAGATTCAAGGTGCTGATAGGGTAATTCTCAAGAACTTCACACACAAGCTACAGTGCAGATCCAAGTCTAATTCTGTGATTAAACGTATACCTGTCACCCAGCGCCTAAAAAATAGGCCTCACATTTATATTCATACAAATCTGTACTGTTTTAGCTGGTCAAGTTATTTTTAGTGACCGTCAAAGCACAGTTTTTGTTCTGGGTTGAAAAACAATTCCCAAATTTGCAATTCTCAAAATTAGTGGTTTCTTTCTGCTGTATCAGGCCTACTTTAAATCTATCCCTAAAAGGGTATATTAGATTCAAGGTGCTGATAGGGTAATTCTCAAGAACTTCACACACAAGCTACAGTGCAGATCCAAGTCTAATTCTGTGATTAAACGTATACCTGTCACCCAGCGCCTAAAAAATAGGCCTCACATTTATATTCATACAAATCCGTACTGTTTTAGCTGGTCAAGATATTTTTACTGTCCGTCAAAGCACAGTTTTTGTTCTGGGTTGAAAAACAATTCCCAAATTTGCAATTCTCAAAATTAGTGGTTTCTGCTGTATCAGGCCTACTTTAAATCTATCCCTAAAAGGGTATATTAGATTCAAGGTGCTGATAGGGTAATTCTCAAGAACTTCACACACACGCTACAGTGCAGATCCAAGTTTAATTCTGTCCGTAAACGTATACCTGTCACCCAGTGCCTAAATAATAGGCCTCAAATTTATATTCAGCTAAATCTGTCATTACTGGTGTGCCTGTATTAGTGTAATACGGTACCTAAATAGATAGCCAAATAGTGTTAGGTGTCTGTAAAAAAAGGCCTGAATTTTAATTCAATACATTGGCCCGAATAATATTTTTCTTATTGTGGTGAACGGTAACAATGAGGAAAACATCTAGTAAAACATGGTCGTGGTTGTGTTAGTGGACCCTCTGGTGCTTGGAGAGGACGTGGCCGTTCTGCCACAGCCACACGTCCTAGTGAACCAACTACCTCAGGTCCCAGTAGCCACCAGAATTTACAGCGATATTTTGTGGGGCCCAATGCCGTTCTAAGGATGGTAAGGCCTGAGCAGGTACAGGCATTAGTCAATTGGGTGGCCGACAGTGGATCCAGCACGTTCACATTATCTCCCACCCAGTCTTCTGCAGAAAGCGCACAGATGGCGCATGAAAACCAAGCCCATCAGTCTGTCACATCACCCCCATGCATATCAGGGAAACTGTCTGAGCCTCAAGTTATGCAGCAGTCTCTTATGCTGTTTGAAGACTCTGCTGGCAGGGTTTCCCAAGGGCATCCACCTAGCCCTTCCCCAGGGGTGGAAGAGATAGAATGCACTAACGCACAACCACTTATGTTTCTTGATGATGAGGACATGGGAATACCACCTCAGCACGTCTCTGATGATGACGAAACACAGGTGCCAACTGCTGCGTCTTTCTGCAGTGTGCAGACTGAACAGGAGGTCAGGGAGGAAGACTGGGTGGAAGACGATGCAGGGGACGATGAGGTCCTAGACCCCACATGGAATTAAGGCCGTGCCACTGACTTTCAGAATTCGGAGGAAGAGGCAGTGGTGAGACCGAGCCAACAGCGTAGCAAAAGACAAAGAGGGAGCAGTGGGCAAAAGCAGAACACCCGCCGTCAAGAGACTCCGCCTGCTACTGACCGCCGCCATCTGGGACCGAGCACCCCAAAGGCAGCTTCAAGGAGTTCCCTGGCATGGCACTTCTTCAAACAATGTGCTGACAACCCGAGTGGTTTGCACGCTGTGCCATCAGAGCCTGAAGCGAGGCATTAACGTTCTGAACCTTAGCACAACCTGCATGACCAGGCACCTGCATGCAAAGCATGAACTGCAGTGGAGTAAACACCTTAAAAACAAGGAAGTCACTCAGGCTCCCCCTGCTACCTCTTCTGCTGCTGCCGCCTCGGCCTCTTCTGCTGCTGCCGCCGCCTCGGCCTCTTCCTCCGCCTCTGGAGGAACGTTGGCACCTGCCGACCAGCAAACATGGGATGTACCACCAACACCACCACCTGCGTCACCAAGCATCTCAACCATGTCACACGGCAGCGTTCAGCTCTCCATCTCACAAACATCCCACCTAGCCACCCTCGATCCCTGGCCCTGAATGCCAGCATTTCTAAACTACTGGCCTATGAAATGCTGTCATTTAGACTGGTGGACACAGACAGCTTCAAACAGCTTATGTCGCTTGCTGTCCCACAGTATGTTGTTCCCAGCCGGCACTACTTCTCCAAGAGAGCCGTGCCTTCCCTGCACAACCAAGTATCCGATAAAATCAAGTGTGCACTGCGCAACGCCATCTGTGGCAAGGTCCACCTAACCACAGATACGTGGACCAGTAAGCACGGCCAGGGATGCTATATCTCCCTAACTGCACACTGGGTAAATGTAGTGGCGGCTGGGCCCCAGGCGGAGAGCTGTTTGGCGCACGTCCTTCCGCCGCCAAGGATCGCAGGGCAACATTCTTTGCCTCCTGTCTCCTCCTCCTCCTACTCAGCTTCCTCCTCCTCTTCTTCCACCTGCTCATCCAGTCAGCCACACACCTTCACCACCAACTTAAGCACAGCCCGGGGTAAACGTCAGCAGGCCGTTCTGAAACTCATATGTTTGGGGGACAGGCCCCACACCGCACAGGAGTTGTGGCGGGGTATAGAACAACAGACCGACGAGTGGTTGCTGCCGGTGAGCCTCAAGCCCGGCCTGATGGTGTGCGATAATGGGCGAAATCTCGTTGCAGCTCTGGGACTAGCCGGTTTGACGCACATCCCTTGCCTGGCGCATGTGCTGAATTTGGTGGTGCAGAAGTTCATTCACAACTACCCCGACATGTCAGAGCTGCTGCATAAAGTGCGGGCCGTCTGTTCGCGCGGTCGGCGTTCACATCCTGCCGCTGCTCGTCTGCGCTACAGCGTAACTTCGGCCTTCCCGCTCACCGCCTCATATGCGACGAGCCCACCAGGTGGAACTCCACCTTGCACATGCTGGACAGACTGTTCGAGCAGCAGCAGGCCATAGTGGAGTTTCAGCTGCAGCACGCACGGGTCAGTCGCACTGCGGAACAGCACCACTTTACCACCAATGACTGGGCCTCCATGCGAGACCTGTGTGCCCTGTTGCGCTGTTTCGAGTACTCCACTAACATGGCCAGTGGCGATGACGCCGTTATCCGCGTTACAATACCACTTCTTTGTCTCCTTGAGAAAACACTTAGGGCGATGATGGAAGAGGAGGTGGCCCAGGAGGAGGAGGAGGAAGAGGGGTCATTTTTAGCACTTTCAGGCCAGTCTCTTCGAAGTGACTCAGAGGGAGGTTTTTTGCAACAGCAGAGGCCAGGTACAAATGTGGCCAGACAAGGCCCACTACTGGAGGACGAGGAGGACGAGGATGAGGAGGAGGTGGAGGAGGATGAGGATGAAGCAGGTTCACAGCGGGCTGGCACCCAACGCAGCTCGGCCCATCACTGGTGCGTGGCTGGGGGGAAACGCAGGACGATGACGATACGCCTCCCACAGAGGACAGCTTGTCCTTACCTCTGGGCAGCCTGGCACACATGAGCGACTACATGCTGCAGTGCCTGCGCAATGACAGCAGAGTTGCCCACATTTTAACGTGTGCGGACTACTGGGTTGCCACCCTGCTGGATCCACGGTACAAAGACAATGTGCCCACCTTACTTCATGCACTGGAGCGTGATAGTAAGATGCGCGAGTACAAGCGCACGTTGGTAGACGCGCTACTGAGAGCATTCCCAAATGTCACAGGGGAACAATTGGAAGCCCAAGGCGAAGGCAGAGGAGGAGCAAGAGGTCGCCAACGCAGCTGTGTCACGCCCAGCTCCTCTGAGGGCAGGGTTAGCATGGCAGAGATGTGGAAAAGTTTTGTCACCACGCCACAGCTAACTGCACCACCACCTGATACGGAACGTGTTAGCAGGAGGCAACATTTCAATAACATGGTGGAACAGTACCTGTGCACACCCCTCCACGTACTGACTGATGGTTCGGCCCCATTCAACTTCTGGGTCTCCAAATTGTCCACGTGGCCAGAGCTAGCCTTTTATGCCTTGGAGGTGCTGGCTTGCCCGGCGGCCAGCGTTTTGTCTGAACGTGTATTCAGCACAGCAGGGGGCGTCATTACAGACAAACGCAGCCGCCTGTCTACAGCCAATGTAGACAAGCTGACGTTCATAAAAATGAACCAGGCATGGATCCCACAGGACCTGTCCATCCCTTGTGCAGATTAGACATTAACTACCTCCCCTTAACAATATATTATTGTACTCCAGGGCACTTCCTCATTCAATCCTATTTTTATTTTCATTTTACCATTATATTGCGGGGCAACCCAAAGTTGAATGAACCTCTCCTCTGTCTGGGTGCCGGGGCCTAAAAATATCTGACAGTGGCCTGTTCCAGTGGTGGGTGACGTGAAGCCTGATTCTCTGCTATGACATGAAGACTGATTCTCTGCTGACATGAAGCCTGAATCTCTGTTATGGGACCTCTCTCCTCTGCCTGGGTGCCTGGGCCTAAATATGTGACAGTAGCCTGTTCCAGTGGTGGGTGACGTGAAGCCTGATTCTCTGCTATGACATGAAGACTGATTCTCTGCTGACATGAAGCCTGAATCTCTGTTATGGGACCTCTCTCCTCTGCCTGGGTGCCTGGGCCTAAATATTTGACAATGGACTGTTCCAGTGGTGGGTGACGTGAAGCCTGATTCTCTGCTATGACATGCAGACTGATTCTCTGCTGACATGAAGCCTGAATCTCTGTTATGGGACCTCTCTCCTCTGTCTGGGTGCCGGGGCCTAAAAATATCTGACAGTGGCCTGTTCCAGTGGTGGGTGACGTGAAGCCTGATTCTCTGCTATGACATGAAGACTGATTTTCTGCTGACATGAAGCCAGATTCTCTGTTATGGGACCTCTCTCCTCTGCCTGGGTGCCTGGGCCTAAATATCTGACAATGGCCTGTTCCAGTGGTGGGTGACGTGAAGCCTGATTCTCTGGTATGACATGAAGACTGATTCTCTGCTGACATGAAGCCAGATTCTCTGTTACGGGACCTCTCTCCTCTGCCTGGGTGCCGGGGCCTAAAAATATCTGACAGTGGCCTGTTCCAGTGGTGGGTGACGTGAGGCCTGATTCTCTGCTATGACATGAAGACTGATTCTCTGCTGACATGAAGCCAGATTCTCTGTTACGGGACCTCTCTCCTCTGCCTGGGTGCCTGGGCCTAAATATCTGACAATGGACTGTTCCAGTGTTGGGTGACGTAAAGCATGATTCTCTGCTATGACATGCAGACTGATTCTCTGCTGACATGAAGCCTGAATCTCTGTTATGGGACCTCTCTCCTCTGTCTGGGTGCCGGGGCCTAAAAATATCTGACAGTGGCCTGTTCCAGTGGTGGGTGACGTGAAGCCTGATTCTCTGCTATGACATGAAGACTGATTCTCTGCTGACATGAAGCCAGATTCTCTGTTACGGAACCTCTCTCCTCTGCCTGGGTGCCTGGGCCTAAATATCTGACAATGGCCTGTTCCAGTGGTGGGTGACGTGAAGCCTGATTCTCTGCTATGACATGAAGACTGATTCTCTGCTGTCATGAAGCCAGATTCTCTGTTACGGGACCTCTCTCCTCTGCCTGGGTGCCTGGGCCTAAATATCTGACAATGGACTGTTCCAGTGTTGGGTGACGTAAAGCATGATTCTCTGCTAGGACATGCAGACTGATTCTCTGCTGACATGAAGCCAGATTCTCTGTTACGGGACCTCTCTCCTCTGCCTGGGTGCCTGGGCCAAAATATCTGACAATGGACTGTTCCAGTGTTGGGTGACGTAAAGCATGATTCTCTGCTATGACATGCAGACTGATTCTCTGCTGACATGAAGCCTGAATCTCTGTTATGGGACCTCTCTCCTCTGCCTGGGTGCCTGGGCCTAAATATCTGACAGTGGCCTGTTCCAGTGGTGGGTGACGTGAAGCCTGATTCTCTGCTATGACATGCAGACTGATTCTCTGCTGACATGAAGCCAGATTCTCTGTTACGGGACCTCTCTCCTCTGCCTGGGTGCCTGGGCCTAAATATCTGACAATGGACTGTTCCAGTGTTGGGTGACGTAAAGCACTATTCTCTGCTATGACATGCAGACTGATTCTCTGCTGACATGAAGACTGAATCTCTGTTATGGGACCTCTCTCCTCTGTCTGGGTGCCGGGGCCTAAATATATGACAATGGACTGTTACAGTGGTGGGTGACGTGAAGCCAGATTCTCTGCTATGGCATGAAGAGACTGATTCTCTGCTGACGTGAAGCCAGATTCTCTGCTATGGGACCTCTCTCCAATTGATATTGGTTAATTTTTATTTAATTTATTTTTATTTTTATTCATTTCCCTATCCACATTTGTTTGCAGGGGATTTACCTACATGTTGCTGCCTTTTGCAGCCCTCTAGCTCTTTCCTGGGCTGTTTTACAGCCTTTTTAGTGCCGAAAAGTTCGGGTCCCCATTGACTTTAATGGGGTTCGGGTTCGGAACGAAGTTCGGGTCGGGTTCGGATCCCGAACCCGAACATTTCCGGGAAGTTCGGCCGAACTTCTCGGACCCGAAGATCCAGGTGTTCGCTCAACTCTAGTCCCAAACAATCCAGAGGCTAGCTGTTCCCACATTAGTGGCGAAAAATTCTTTCAAGGCAGCTAAAATTACATCCCCATTATGTACTAATTGAATCCAGAATGGGTTTTAGCGCCACATCTGTCTCGGAACAGGTACACCATCTCCAACACCTAATAGTAGCATGGCAGGTGCATGGTCAGAAATACTGCGGGGCAAGTAGACAACATCCCGGACCTTATCTAGCAGTGCTGGTGACCCTACAACTAGGTCGATTCTGGATAGTGAGTTATGAGAGGAAGAATAGCAGGAATACTGTCTCACTCCAGGGTTTCTAGTCCTCCATAAGTCATACAGATCTACCTCTAAAAGCGCGCTGGCTAACGATGTAGGGGAGGGGCCAGACACCACACCATCAGGCTGAAACTTATCGAGGGACTTATCCAAGTACATATTGAAGTCACCAACTATCAAAATCGGCGTTTCTGGAAATCTGGAGGTAAAAGTGAAAACTTTTTTAAGGACTTCACAAGAATATGGGGGGGGGGGGGGGGTATATAAATAGCTACCAGCAGCAAATGAAAATGAAATATAGTACAATCAATACACACAAAACGGCCCTCATCATCCACACAAACCTCCCTAGAAATAAAGGGCAGGGTTCTATGTACCAAGACACTCACCCCCCTTGATTGTGCAGAGTAGGTAGAGTGAAAACTCTGTGCCACCCAAGCCCTATGAACAAGACGTGTCGTTTCATGGAGAAGGTGAGTTTCAGAGAGGCATATGATTGCTGGTTGGTCGGTTTGATGAACATGAAAGACAGTATTGCGTTTAACAGATTGATTCAGCCCCCTCACATTCCAGGAGATTAGTCTAAGGGTACCTGTGGCGATAATAACCTCGCCACTGTTTGCCAGCCTCTTGCCTCAGGATTATGGTCCATATACTAACTTTGAAGGAGAAGACAGACCGGCTGCACAGCCTAAATCTGTGGAACTGTTTTGGGCAGGAAAGCCATGCTTGCGGTTGGCCAAATGTGACTTCCAGGGAATTCGGGAACTCCTGCTCAGATCTGGGTGATTTTTGGATATCCTTGGCCGAAACCACGTGACAGCTAGTGACAAGCGAGGACGCTGGCGGGATATCGTAGCGACGCATATCGCGGTGAGTAGTAGCTGTGGTACGGAACCAACAGTCACCGGCTTCGAGACGTTACCGGTAAGACATTAAGTACCATCTAACCTACTATCTCTACCTAACCATTAGTTATATAACTGACTAAGACAGCTCTGATGATAGAGTTTGCACTACGTCTCTTGGACTGATTCCCAGCATGACTGCATCAACACAGTCTTATTGCACGTTCTTGTGGAGTAATTACCTTTCCAAGGTGAATACCTGGACATATCTATAGGAATACATTGCTGTCTATAATAATACACTGCTCAAAAAAATAAAGGGAACACAAAAATAACACATCCTAGATCTGAATTAATTAAATATTCTTCTGAAATACTTAGTTCTTTACATAGTTGAATGTGCTGACAACAAAATCACACAAAAATAAAAAAATGGAAATCAAATTTTTCAACCCATGGAGGTCTGGATTTGGAGTCACACTCAAAATTAAAGTGGAAAAACACACTACAGGCTGATCCAACTTTGATGTAATGTCCTTAAAACAAGTCAAAATGAGGCTCAGTAGTGTGTGTGGCCTCCACGTGCCTGTATGCCCTCCCTACAACGCCTGTGCATGCTCCTGATGAGGTGGCGGACGGTCTCCTGAGGGATCTCCCCCCCAGACCTGGACTAAAGCATCTGCCAACTCCTGGACAGTCTGTGGTGCAACGTGACGTTGGTGGATAGAGCGAGACATGATGTCCCAGATGTGCTCAATTGGATTCAGGTCTAGGGAACGGGCGGGCCAGTCCATAGCATCAATGCCTTCGTCTTGCAGGAACTGCTGACACACTTCAGCCACATGAGGTCTAACATTGTCTTGCATTAGGAGGAACCCAGGGCCAACCGCACCAGCATATGGTCTCACAAGGGGTCTGAGGATCTCATCTCGGTACCTAATGGCAGTCAGGCTACCTCTGGCGAGCACATGGAGGGCTGTTCGGCTCTCCAAAGAAATGCCACCCCACACCATTACTGACCCAATGCCAAACCGGTCATGCTGGAGGATGTTGCAGGCAGCAGAACGTTCTCCACGGCGTCTCCAGACTCTGTCACGTCTGTCACATGTGCTCAGTGTGAACCTGCTTTCATCTGTGAAGAGCACAGGGCGCCAGTGGCGAATTTGCCAATCTTGGTGTTCTCTGGCAAATGCCAATCGTCCTGCACGGTGTTGGGCTGTAAGCCCAACCCCCACCTGTGGACGTCGGGCCCTCATATCACCCTCATGGAGTCTGTTTCTGACCGTTTGAGCAGACACATGCACATTTGTGGCCTGCTGGAGGTCATTTTGCAGGGCTCTGGCAGTGCTCCTCCTGTTCCTCCTTGCACAAAGGCGGAGGTAGCGGTCCTGCTGCTGGGTTGTTGCCCTCCTATGGCCTCCTCCACGTCTCCTGATGTACTGGCCTGTCTCCTGGTAGCGCCTCCATGCTCTGGACACTACGCTGACAAACACAGCAAACCTTCTTGCCACAGCTCGCATTGATGTCCCATCCTGGATAAGCTGCACTACCTGAGCCACTTGTGTCGGTTGTAGACTCCATCTCATGCTACCACTAGAGTGAAAGCACCGCCAGCATTCAAAAGTGACCAAAACATCAGCCAGGAAGCATAGGAACTGAGAAGTGGTCTGTAGTCACCACCTGCAAAACCACTCCTTTATTGGGGGTGTCTTGCTAATTGCCTATAATTTCCACCTGTTGTCTATCCCATTTGCACAACAGCATGTGAAATTGATTGTCACTCAGTGTTGCTTCCTAAGTGGACAGTTTGATTTAACAGAGGTGTGATTGACTTGGAGTTACATTGTGTTGTTTAAGTGTTCCCTTTATTTTTTTGAGCAGTGTATATCCTCAGAATCTAGAGGAGGACTTCTCTATTACAGCCTTCGGATTTCCCTCGCTGTTCAGCCAATTAAGGGACTACACATGCGATTTTGGAAGGATCTATCGTGATCAATTCTTTTTCTCTCTTTTTATCCCTTTGACAGGAGCACCATTTTAATATATTTTTTAGTATTATGTTTGTATTCACCATCACTATAGGCATGAATTGTGAAGTCTATGTGTGACCCAATTGGATCCAATTAGAGTCACGCAGTGTCATACTTAATTTTATATTACATAATTTTATTGTATTTTTTATTGTCTATTTTTAGGAGTATATATTTAATAAATTGTGATTCTTTCATGTGATACACATAGATTGAGTGCCAGTCTTATATATTTTACTGATTTTTGGATATGTTGTTCATCCAGATCAGAGCTATCCATGGATGTATAAATTATGGGGATATGTGGGGTTTTGAGGTGTTTTCTGTGTTTTGGGAAAAATGTGTGTTTTCTGCCTGTGAGTGATTACGTTAAGCCCATTATGTTTGGTAATTGTATCACAGACAGAGCCTATTGTGTTTTGGTAATTGTATTTTGTTTGCGTCAAAGACAATGCCCATTGTATTTTGTAGATTGCGTTACAGACAGAAGGAAGGGGGTTTTGTGTACAATTGCTGGGAAGGTTTCAATACTGTAAATGCATGTGATTGGCTAATATATAAACTGTCACAGTCTTCTACAAGGTCCCCAGGGGGAGTGTCCCTTACTAGGAGACCTGCATAAAAGGCTGAAAAATAACCCATTAAAGAGTTCCTGTTTTGACTTCAACATAGAGCCTCGTCTCATGTGTGTGGGGATTGCTATACGCTGTATACTTCCCTGGCTATAACCCCTAGCTCTTGTAAGAGCTGTTCCTGTTCCTTGTTCCCGTGGTGGTTACGGTGTCGAGCAGAGTGCTTGGATCCCTTGGGAAGCACTAGGAGCATCCATCAATGGAGGTACCCAGTTGGGGTGCCAGGAGATCCATTACAGTACCCATTTATACTCCTGAACCATAAAATAACTTGTCTGCCACTGCCTTCTCCCAAACCATCCACAGGAATCTGATTGTCTCTAGAACATAAAGTCTCAAAAACCCACATAACCCGTCCCACCCCACCCAACCAAAGAGTAACTAATATAGGCATTGCCTACACAAATTAGGAACTGGGGAAAATAAATTCCTGAACCAAGAAATATGGTCAAACCTGAAATATCAGAAATATATTAAACCAGCAATAACGCTTAGCTATTAATCCCGGCATTACCAGCAAATTTCGTAATAACCCGCTTTAGCATATCTACTATTTGCTAACTGGAGTAACAGAATAACTAAAGCTCCGGCCATCAGAGATGCAAAAATATATCCGGTACTCCTTCATTTACATAACATGGTATAAACAGCAAACAACGTATTAACAGACTAAACTTTCCCCCGTTGCACATCTCCCTGTAATGAAAAGGGAGATGTCAGAGATGAACATGACCGCTTATAGTACAGAACAGTTCAGGTACCGCTATGTAGATCCTTTTCAACAGAGTCCAGCCACTGACAAGCTGCAACTGGATCCTCAAATATGTGCGATTTATCCTTCGCCACCACCCGCAGTCTAGCGGGGTATATCATGAAATACTGTAGCTGTAGTTGTCGTAGCCGACGTTTGACATCAAGAACACATGCTCGCTTCTTCTGGCCTGTGCTGAAAAGTAAGGAAATAGAGAGATCCGGTTTCCATTGATTGTAAGGTCGGCGCAGTCTCTAGCGAATCTCAATATGGCATTACGGTCTCGAAAATGAAGAACTTTAAACAGCAGAGGACGCGGCGGCGCCCCAGGTGGTGGAGGGCGAAACGGAACCCGGTGCGCGTGCTCCACAGCAAAGAGTGGCGACAACTTGTCTTTGCCTATCTTCTCTGTCAGCCATTGTTCCACAAACGGTAAATGTATCAGCGCCTTCAGTACCTTCAGGTACACCTATCATGCGTACATTATTCCGACGCAGCCTGTTCTCTATATCATCAGTTTTGGAGATGAGCATGGTAACATTATGAATCACCCGCTGCATGTCACGTTTAACCGACGGCATCTGGTCTTCCAGGTCACTTAAGCGACCCTCCATTTCGCCTATGCGCTCTTTAAATTGCCGCATATCCTGCCTGAGTAGCCCAATGTCCTCCTTGAGGCTTCCCACATTAGTAGTGAGCGCAGCCAGTGCAAGATTGCATTGAGCCACCGCTGAAAAGACATTACAGCGGCCATCTAAACATCACTGACCTCGGCGTCCTCTGCTGAGGAGTCATCATGGGAGAAAGGTACAGGTAAGTTCCAGCTAATGAAGAAGTCAGCTCTAGACTTCAATACGCGTTTGGGAAATCTGCATACAGACAATTAACTGACATTGACTTGGAAGCGCTTCCAACCAAGAAGGATCTTCCAGGAGCACCCACTTGTCCAAAATAGCCAGAAGCAGGCGAAATACCGGCGCTCATCCAGCGCCATACACGTGGGACGCCGCTCAGAGAAAGGCCCGCTCGACTCAGGTGAATACACGGGAACATCCACTTCAACATCAGCGACAGTCTCTTCAAAGAGAAAGGAGATCGGTGAGCGACGAGACCCAGAGCAGACATCGAGAAAGGTAACACAGGCCAGCACATTGAATTCGGGTGGGAAGCCGCCCGATCCTGGCCTGTCATCTATACCCCAATTTTTTGTACAACACGATGGTCTGTGAATTTTGTTGATTTTCTCACCCGTGACCGGCTAGCACCATCTGCTCTAGACCGCAGCACCATTTACCTCACTGTATAGCTGTCTATTGAACAAACCTATCGGGAGGAGACTCTGGCTAATAACAGTAACTGCAACAAAGTAGCCAGGAAAGCATTACACACCAACAGCTATATCCTTCGATCCTTTAGAACATTATCAACTGTCATCTACAGTTTATCAGCATTCTGAGTAACTCCTCTCGTTTGCCACACAAAGCCGAGATCACCACATAGGGTCACCTTACCCTCATCTTATTTTTATTTTTATTGCCTATTATTACCTTTATTTTTATCTTTATTTTTATTTTTACAATTTTTTAATACTATATTATACAATTCCTTTACTATTCCTTCACCTCTATCATACAGGTGAGACTTTTAGTTCTCATCGGACATTCTGGACTGACCACCACCAGGTCTTTTTATCAACTATTTTTAGTATTAATAAATTCTGCTTCTTCCTATATTTGAGTGCCGGTCTATACTTTCATTTGCATTAAGTTCCGGCTAACGGTACCTGGTGACAGATTCTTCATAGGTCATGCTCGCGCAGAAGATGGTAGCCTTTTTGAGGTACCTGTCTTACATTATAGGATGTGGTCTATTATTTAAGATACAGTTGTGGCATCGATATGGTGCCAGAACCAAGCACAGTACATAAATACAGCACCAGAACTAAGCTTAGCACATATATACAGCACTAGAACCAAACATGGTACATGAATACAGCACCAGAACCAAGCTCATAACAAAAATGCAGCATCAAAACCAAGCTGATTACATAAATACAGCACCAGAATCAGGATCTGTACATAAATATAGCACCAAAACTAGGGATGAGCGAATTTTGGGGTGTTCGTGACACGGACTCGAACATTTACGTAAAAGTTCGGGTTCGGGTTTGGTGTTCGGCGCTTTCTTGGCGCTTTTTGAAAGGCTGCAAAGCAGCCAATCAACAAGCGTCATACTACTTGCCCCAAGAGCCCATCACAGCCATGCCTACTATTGGCATGGCTGTGATTGGCCAGTGCAGCATGTGACCCAGCCTCTATTTAAGCTGGAGTCACGTAGCGCTGCACGTCACTCTGCTCTGATCAGTGTAGGGAGAGGATGCAGCTGCTGTTAGGGCGAGATTAGGCAGGGATTTACTCAGCAAAAATACTTAATGAAGTGGTCGATCTACAGCTGTGAATCATTCAACTTCTGCTAGTTAATTGCTCACTGTTTTTAGGCTGCCCAGAGCGTTTTTCTGTCACTTTTTTCTGGGGTGATCGGCGGCCATTTTGTGTCTTGTGGTGCGCCAGCACAAGCTGCCACCAAGTCCATTTAACCATCAATAGTGTCTTTTTTTTTTGTTGCTATATCCTACATCAGGGGCTTGGCTGTGCTTGCTATTTTATTGAGGGGTGAAATACAATTGCCGTAAAAGGGTATATTACATTGAAGGTGCAAATTCAAGCGCTGATAGGGTCATCCTCAACAACTTCACACGCTACCGTGCATCTCCAAGTCTAATTCTGTCCGTAAAAGGATACCTGTCATCCAGGGCCTAAATACTAGGCCTTCAATTTATATTCAGCTAAATTTGTGGTTACTGCTGTGCCTGTATTAGTGTAATACGGTACTTAAATAGATAGCCAGATAGTGTTAGGTGCCTGTAAAAAAAAAGGCCTGAATTTGAATTCAATACATTGGGCCAAATAATTTTTTTCTTATTGTGGTGAACAGTAACAATGAGGAAAACATCTAGTAAGGGACGCGAACATGGTCGTGGTGGTGTTAGTGGACCCTCTGGTGCTGGGAAAGGACGTGGCCGTTCTGCCACAGCCACACATCATAGTGAACCAACTACCTCAGGTCCCAGTAGCCACCAGAATTTACAGCGATATTTGGTGGGGCCCAATGCCGTTCTAAGGATGGTAAGGCATGAGCAGGTACAGGCATTAGTCAATTGGGTGGCCGACAGTGGATCCAGCACGTTCACATTATCTCCCACCCAGTCTTCTGCAGAAAGCGCACAGATGGCGCCTGAAAACCAAGCCCATCAGTCTGTCACATCACCCCTATGCATATCATGAAACTGTCTGAGCCTCAAGTTATGCAGCAGTCTCTTATGCTGTTTGAAGACTCTGCTGACAGGGTTTCCCAAGGGCATCCACCTAGCCCTTCCCCAGTGGTGGAAGACATAGAATGCACTGACACACAACCACTTATGTTTCCTGATGATGAGGACATGGGAATACCACCTCAGCATGTCTCTGATGATGACGAAACACAGGTGCCAACTGCTGCGTCTTTCTGCAGTGTGCAGACTGAACAGGAGGTCAGGGAGGAAGACTGGGTGGAAGACGATGCAGGGGACGATGAGGTCATAGACCCCACATGGAATGAAGGTCGTGCCACTGACTTTCAGAGTTCAGAGGAAGAGGCAGTGGTGAGACCGAGCCAACAGCGTAGCAAAAGAGGGAGCAGAGGGCAAAAGCAGAACACCCACCGCCAAGAGAGTTCGCCTGCTACTGGCCACCGCCACCTGGGACCGAGCACCCCAAAGGCAGCTTCAAGGAGTTCCCTAGCATGGCAGTTCTTCAAACAATGTGCTGACAACAAGACCCGAGTAGTTTGCACGCTGTGCCATCAGAGCCTGAAGCGAGGCATTAACGTTCTGAACCTTAGCACAACCTGCATGACCAGGCATCTGCATGCAAAGCATGAACTGCAGTGGAGTAAACACCTTAAAAACAAGGAACTCACTCAGGCTCCCCCTGCTACCTCTTCTGCTGCTGCCGCCTCGGCCTCTTCCTCCGCCTCGGGAGGAATGTTGGCACCTGCCGCCCAGCAAACAGAGGATGTACCACCAACAACACCACCTCCATCACCAAGCATCTCCACCATGTCACACGGCAGCGTTCAGCTCTACATCTCACAAACATTTGAGAGAAAGCGTAAATTCCCACCTAGCCACCCTCGATCCCTGGCCCTGAATGCCAGCATTTCTAAACTACTGGCCTATGAAATGCTGTCATTCAGGCTGGTGGACACAGACAGCTTCAAACACCTCATGTCGCTTGCTGTCCCACAGTATGTTGTTCCCAGCCGCCACTACTTCTCAAAGAGAGCCGTGCCTTCCCTGCACAACCAAGTATCTGATAAAATCAAGTGTGCACTGCGCAACGCCATCTGTGGCAAGGTCCACCTAACCACAGATACGTGGACCAATAAGCACGGCCAGGGACGCTATATCTCCCTAACTGCACACTGGATAAATGTAGTGGCGGCTGGGCCCCAGGCGGAGAGCTCTTTGGCGTACGTCCTTCCGCCGCCATGGATCGCAGGGCAACATTCTTTGCCTCCTATAGCCTCCTCCTCCTACTCGGCTTCCTCCTCCTCTTCTTCCACCTGCTCATCCAGTCAGCCACACACCTTCACCACCAACTTCAGCACAGCCCGGGGTAAACGTCAGCAGGCCGTTCTGAAACTCATATGTTTGGGGGACAGGCCCCACACCGCGCAGGAGTTTTGGCGGGGTATTGAACAACAGACCGACGAGTGGTTGCTGCCGGTGAGCCTCAAGCCCGGCCTGGTGGTGTGCGATAATGGGCGAAATCTCGTTGCAGCTCTGGGACTAGCCGGTTTGACGCACATCCCTTGCCTGGCGCATGTGCTGAATTTGGTGGTGCAGAAGTTCATTCACAACTACCCCGACATGTCAGAGCTGCTGCATAAAGTGCGGGCCATCTGTGCGCGCTTCCAGCGTTCACATCCTGCCGCTGCTCGCCTGTCTGCGCTACAGCGTAACTTCGGCCTTCCCGTTCACCGCCTCATATGCGACGTGCCCACCAGGTGGAACTCCACCTTGCACATGCTGGACAGACTGTGCGAGCAGCAGCAGGCCATAGTGGAGTTTCAGCTGCATCACGCACGGGTCAGTCACACTGCGGAACAGCACCACTTCACCACAAATGACTGGGCCTCCATGCGAGACCTGTATGCCCTGTTGCGCTGTTTCGAGTACTCCACTAACATGGCCAGTGGCGATGACGCCGTTATCAGCGTTACAATACCACTTCTATGTCTCCTTGAGAAAACACTTAGGGCGATGATGGAAGAGGAGGTGGCCCAGGAGGAGGAGGAGGAAGAGGGGTCATTTTTAGCACTTTCAGGCCAGTATCTTAGAAGTGACTCAGAGGGTGGTTTTTTGCAACAGCAGAGGCCAGGTACAAATGTGGCCAGCCAGGGCCCACTACTGGAGGACGAGGAGGATGAGGATGAAGCATGTTTACAGCGGGGTGGCACCCAACGCAGCTCGGGCCCATCACTGGTGCGTGGCTGGGGGGAAACGGAGGACGATGACGATACGCCTCCCACAGAGGACAGCTTGTCCTGACAATGGCCTGTTCCAGTGGTGGGTGACATGAAGCCTGAATCTCTGCTATGGGGCCTCTCTCCTCTGTCTGGGTGCCGGGGGCTAAAAATATCTGAACAGTGGCCTGTTCCAGTGGTGGGTGACATGAAGCCTGATTCTCTGCTATGACATGAAGCCTGATTCTCTGCTATGGGACCTCTCTCCTCTGTCTGGGTGCCGGGGCCTAAAAATATCTGACAGTGGCCTGTTCCAGTGGTGGGTGACATGAAGCCTGATTCTCTGCTATGACATGAAGCCTGATTCTCTGCTATGGGACCTCTCTCCTCTGTCTGGGTGCCGGGGCCTAAAAATATCTGACAGTGACCTGTTCCAGTGGTGAGTGACATGAAGCCTGATTCTCTGCTATGACATGAAGCCTGATTCTCTGCTATGGGACCTCTCTCCTCTGTCTGGGTGCCGGGGCCTAAATATCTCACAGTGGCCTGTTCCAGTGGTGGGTGACATGAAGCCTGATTCTCTGCTATGGGACCTCTCTCCAATTGATATTGGTTAATTATTATTATTTTTTTTTTTTATTATTATTCATTTCCCTATCCACATTTTTTTGCAGGGGATTTACCTACATTTTTCTGCCTTTTGCAGCCCTCTAGCCCTTTCCTGGGCTATTTTACAGCCTTTTTAGTGCCCAAAGGTTCGGGTCCCCATTGACTTCAATGGGGTTCGGGTTCGTGGCGAAGTTCGGGTCGAGTTCGGATTCCGAACCCGAACATTTTCGGGAAGTTCGGCTGAACTTCTCGAACCCGAACATACAGGTGTTCGCTCAATTCTAACCAAAACCAAGCACGGTACATAAATACAGTACCAGAGCCAAGCACAGTACATTTATACAGCTCCAGCTCAAAAAATGTCAATGCAGATACCATTTGCATAGTCAGGTTAGTCTTTGAAACTACAATTCCCAGTTAGAGATTAGTGAATTTCCTTTGTGTCAAATTTGGTGAATCTTTCAAAAAGTTCAATTTGTGACCAAATTGATTCTACCTGAATAAAAAGTGATCCAATTGAAAATTGGTAAATGACACTTTGAAGTCTCCTAGAGCTTTTTTCCTCTTATATTTCTCTTTTCTTTCTTCCTTTTAATTGGGAGCAGCAGCAGTGCAGTGTGGATGTGGAAAGGGTAAGGATATAGTAGCATGGGGCCACAATAGTAGCAGTAGCAGCACAGAATGGAACAGACAAGGCAGTGGTTGAGTATGCAGCTGTGTAAGGTTAATAATAATAGTAATAGTAGCTGCAGCTGGCTAGAGGTAATAGTAATGACAGTAGGGGGAGTAGCAGTTGCGACAGTGGTGGCAGCAGCATCATTCATACAGTACAAAATATGATGGTAGACAGGCAGAGGCAATGGCATGATGGGGCCAGCAATAAATAGCCACCGTCAGCCAGCAATGGAAGATTAATTCAACGGTCTTAGCTGGAGGTATGTAAAAATCCTAACGGATCAATGCTTCATTCATTTTGACAAATTGATGTTTAGTACACTTGTGGAGGACAACTTTATCCATTTGGGTGTGAAGACGCTACCTGCTATGCTGAAAACCCTCTCTGAGATGACACTGGGGGCTGGACAAGAAAGTACAGCTAGATCAAACTGGGCCAGTTCCAGCCACTGTTTCAAGTCCATGGGGTCATGGAACACAATATGTGCTGGACAAAAGGCCACAGTCCGGGTAGGACTGAATGTAGTTGTTCAAGTGGTACATCTCCAATGGCTGATTTGAGTCAGCCTGGCACATGAAAAAAGTGTTTCATCATGTTCATGATACTCAACTGGCTGCTACTGCTACTTGTGGTAGCAGAGATGGAGGGAGACGGGCCTCCTGATCAGACACACGGGTGGCAGGTGGATGCTCGCTGAAAGCTACAGCAAGGTGTGTAACCAGTGTGTAATTCTAACACAACAATTTGGCCTCCCTTTCAGCAACATAAAAACATTCCCCCATTTTGCTTTAATAGTAAAGATCTAAAAGCATGGCAGACTGCTTGATGCTAATGATACACCTGTCAGTACATAATAAAACTGCCATGATTGGTGGTCATGGGCAAGGTGTCATACTCATTATCATGATCAACTTGGTGTTGCTCCACCACCGACTCATTTAGTGGTACAGTAGCTCCTCATCATCCTCTTCCTCCTCCATGGGACTTGTCTGTGTAGGTCTCCAACAGCTACATGATGGCTAGCAAGACACAGAAGCTGGTCTTCCACCAATATCAGGAGGATGACATGCATTTCTAAAGAGCTGCCTGACCTCAAAACAATGCGTTTCCTTTGTGGTGGTCTTGTACATGATGAAATCATTGACCGCTTTATGCTGCTCATACAGTTTTCAGTTCCAGCATGTGCAAGGTAGAATTCCAACGAGTTGGAATGTTGCAGATCAACCAGTGCAATGGCAGACTGTTCTGTCACTGCAAGTCCAGGAGGGAGTTCCTTGCCATATATGAATGGCTGAAATGTGAATACAGTCTCCTGGATATGGCCAGCACCTTCTGCAAGCCACAGTACTTTTTCAAAAAGTGTTGCACCACTAATTTTATCATGTGCGCAATGCAAGAAGAATGTGTTATTTCCCCCAAATGCAGCACAGCCACGTTGTTCCTGCCATTGTCGCTGACCACCTAGACCAGTTGGGTTGGTAGAGAGACAATGAGATGCTTGCTGCTTGATGCACTTCAGCTGTAACACAGCATGACAACGCTTCACTTTACATATACGATAGAAGTTCGGTGGAGCGAAAGCAATGCTCTGTCCTGTTACTCTTGGGGATGAGAGGATGTCCATTGAGGAGGATGTGGAGGAGGCGGATAAGTGCCTGGTGTGTGAACCAGACTGACACAAATGTTTAGGTGTCAATAAGATCTGGCATTGTTTCTGCAGTGCTGCTTTGCCACTGCTGCGAAAAACATTGACCCAGTGGGCTGTGAAAGACAAGTACTGTCCCTACCCATAACAGCTGCTCCAGGTGTCTATGGTGGCATGTACCTTGCAAGGAGTGGCCCATGTACTCCAACAACTGGCAACACGAGGCATGGATGGCTTTTTTTGGAGGAATAATTGCTCCTTGGTATCTTCCAGCAAAGCTCAGGGCATGTCATTGGTTCGCTAAAGACAGTAGAATCCATTAAGTGGTACGGCAAAGACTACACAACCAGAACTGGCCAGGTGGAATTTAAGATTGGACACCATCGGATTGCTAGGCATGTAGAGTTGTTTCTTGGCCCCACAGTTCATTATGGATGGGTGACAGAGCGGAGTAGAAGGAGTCTGAGCAGAAGATGCAGTAAGGGATGATGATAAAGAAAAGGACACTGTACTGCATATGGATGTGTTCTGGCTGCCACAAAATGCTTTAGAACTCATTGGACGGCGCTTCACAGTGCGGATCCGCAAAACACACCACGGTCGTGTGCATGTAGCCTTAAACTGACAGTCTGCAGTTAAAGCACATCTTGTTCGTTTCATTTCAAATCCATTGTGGTGGTGTATAGAGCTAAACATTTTTGAATTGTGTCGGTGTCCCAATATTTATGGACCTGGCTGTATGTTTGTAGTGCAACCTGCGCTAAATTGGTCAGTGTTAGGGAGAGCTGTGCATAGGAAGGGACAGTGTAATCAGAAGATTTTTATACAAAAAACTTTTCAGAGACCCAAAAGTCCTTTTAAGGACTATTGTGTGTGACAGCAGCAATATATATTTTTAGCGCATCCTGCGCAAAATACTGTGTAAAAGGCCGATGCGGACAGTTAGATTATTCACACCGCATTCCTAAAATATCAGTGACATCCAGTGCACTTTTTCCGTAGACTGTGTCCCCTGCGGACAGTAAAATTAACCGCGCCCCATCTTCTGTTTAAAGTGTGTGCGTCCCTAAAATATCAGTGACATCCAGTGCTCTTTTTTTGTAGATGTTGTCCCCTGCGGACAGTTAAATTATCCGCGCCACATCTCCTGTTTAAAGTGTGCTCATCCCTAAAATATCAGTTACATCCAGTACACTTTTTCCGTAGACTGTGTCCCCTGCGGACAGTAAAATTATCCGCGCCACATCTCCTGTTTAAAGTGTGTGCATCCCTAAAATATCAGTGACATCCAGTACACTTTTTTCGTAGACGTTGTCCCCTGCAGACAGTTAAATTATCTGCGCCACATCTCCTGTTAAAGTGTGCGTATCCCTAAAATATCAGTGACATCCAGTACACTTTTTCCGTAGACACTGCGAACTATGACATTACCTGTGGTACCTGTCCTGTATAACGTTTCCTCATCACAAATATCTTTGTAAATTTTTTTGCACATACACTTCCAAATCCTACGCTACTGTACGTGTGACGTACTTTCAAGCATATATCACATTTAAAATGAAGAAGGCGAGCAGTAAGGGACGGGGAAGTGGCCGTGAGGATGATGATGCACGCAGAGGCCGTGGCCCTGGGCGCGGAGAAACAGTGCCTGCTGACAGAGCAAAAGAAAAACAATCATCCAAGATACCTAGCTTCATCTCCAAGTTCGCTGGGCGGCGCAGGACACCTCTCTTGAAGTCAGACCAGTGCGACTAGGTGGTCTGTTGGATTGCAGCAGATAATGCTTCCATTCGGTTAAGCACCACCCTGTCTTCCACCAAGTCCAGTCTCAGTAGCCAGGAGTCTGGTCAACACAATACTCACCCTGATCCTCCTTTCTCCCACCATTTACAATCTGGCCAAACAATTGATCCCACACTTGTATATTCCGAGGACCACTTTTCATCTCCATCACTTGATTTGGCCCCCTGTCACGAGGGTGTCAAGAACCACGCCTGACTCCGTTATACCCGGGGTCAGGAAGTCTCAGCGGTTGGCTGTGCACTCTATGTAAGATAGGGCTGTTTCCTTATGGTAGCTTTCTGGGTTTGCTTTGCAAACCCTTTTGGCTCACTCGGGGATCCGTAGCTCCTTCTCCTCAGCTGTTCCTTGTCCAGCACTCCCAACCTCCTTATATTCCCCTCTCACACTTCTCTGGTTGCCAGATATAGAGCTTCCTGCCTGGACATCTATTCTGACCCTCTGGAGCTGTATTGCTGCGTTCTCTGGTTGTTGGTCCAGAACGCTACCCTCCGGATCCCTGTTGGACCTTTGTGGTCTGCTGTGGTCGCCCACCTGGTTGTATGTGTTTGTCTGTATTGTCTGTCCTCTCCCTGGTGTTTCCCTCTTAGTGTCAGTGGTGCGGACTAGCGATCCCACCGGCCCGTTCACTATCTAGGGCTCATTTTAGGGAAAGCCAGGGTTTAGGCACGTGATCGCCGCACGGGTGAGGAACCCGTCTAGGGACGTCAGGGCAGTCAGGTGCCAGCCTCAAGGTGAGTCAGGGGTCACCACCTTACCCTCTCCTTTGGTCAGGGCTTTCCCTTTTCCCTCCCTGTGCGTGACGCCGGTCATTATACCCCCTCGCCAAGCACACTTGAAGAGGGACATGAGATCTTGTGCCCTGATTCCTAACCTCTTGAACATCTACAGTCACAAGAACATGACGGTGGCGAACGGCAATTACAGGGAGTGCAGAATTATTAGGCAAGTTGTATTTTTGAGGATTAATTTTATTATTGAACA
The DNA here is from genome assembly GCF_905171765.1 of Bufo bufo. Taxonomy (NCBI): domain Eukaryota; kingdom Metazoa; phylum Chordata; class Amphibia; order Anura; family Bufonidae; genus Bufo; species Bufo bufo. Next base: position 274,245,457 of record NC_053391.1, on the reverse strand, counting down.
ACAACCATGTTCTCAATGAACCCAAAAAAACTCATTAATATCAAAGCTGAATATTTTTGGAAGTAGTTTTTAGTTTGTTTTTAGTTTTAGCTATTTTAGGGGGATATCTGTGTGTGCAGGTGACTATTACTGTGCATAATTATTAGGCAACTTAACAAAAAACAAATATATACCCATTTCAATTATTTATTTTTACCAGTGAAACCAATATAACATCTCAACATTCACAAATATACATTTCTGACATTCAAAAACAAAACAAAAACAAATCAGTGACCAATATAGCCACCTTTCTTTGCAAGGACAATCAAAAGCCTGCCATCCATGGATTCTGTCAGTGTTTTGATCTGTTCACCATCAACATTGCGTGCAGCAGCAACCACAGCCTCCCAGACACTGTTCAGAGAGGTGTACTGTTTTCCCTCCTTGTAAATCTCACATTTGATGATGGACCACAGGTTCTCAATGGGGTTCAGATCAGGTGAACAAGGAGGCCATGTCATTAGATTTTCTTCTTTTATACCCTTTCTTGCCAGCCACGCTGTGGAGTACTTGGACGCGTGTGATGGAGCATTGTCCTGCATGAAAATCATGTTTTTCTTGAAGGATGCAGACTTCTTCCTGTACCACTGCTTGAAGAAGGTGTCTTCCAGAAACTGGCAGTAGAACTGAGAGTTGAGCTTGACTCCATCCTCAACCCGAAAAGGCCCCACAAGCTCATCTTTGATGATACCAGCCCAAACCAGTACTCCACCTCCACCTTGCTGGCGTCTGAGTCGGACTGGAGCTCTCTGCCCTTTACCAATCCAGCCACGGGCCCATCCATCTGGCCCATCAAGACTCACTCTCATTTCATCAGTCCATAAAACCTTAGAAAAATCAGTCTTGACGTTTCAGCTTGTGTGTCTTGTTCAGTGGTGGTCGTCTTTCAGCCTTTCTTACCTTGGCCATGTCTCTGAGTATTGCACACCTTGTGCTTTTGGGCACTCCAGTGATGTTGCAGCTCTGAAATATGGCCAAACTGGTGGCAAGTGGCATCTTGGCAGCTGCACGCTTGACTTTTCTCAGTTCATGGGCAGTTATTTTGCGCCTTGGTTTTTCCACACGCTTCTTGCGACCCTGTTGACGTTTTTGAATGAAACGCTTGATTGTTCGATGATCACGCTTCAGAAGCTTTGCAATTTTAAGAGTGTTGCATCCCTCTGCAAGATATCTCACTATTTTTGACTTTTCTGAGCCTGTCAAGTCCTTCTTTTGACCCATTTTGCCAAAGGAAAGGAAGTTGCCTAATAATTATGCACACCTAATATAGGGTGTTGATGTCATTAGACCACACCCCTTCTCATTACAGAGATGCACATCACCTAATATGCTTAATTGGTAGTAGGCTTTCGAGCCTATACAGCTTGGAGTAAGACAACATGCATAAAGAGGATGATGTGGTCAAAATACTCATTTGCCTAATAATTCTGCACGCAGTGTAGTGTTTAATGAGGTGGATGATGATGAGACACAGTTGCCAATGAGTCAACCGCAATTACTGTCTAAAGAGGTTGATGAAGAGGATTAGACATAGTTGTCAATCACTGAGGTTGTGGTTAGGTCAACAAATCAGGAGGATGATCAGAGTGAGGAAGTGGAAGAGGTGTTGAACGATGAGGTCACTGACCAACCTGGGAAGGTGGAAAGCAGTACAGCAGTACAGAGGCGGAGTGATCTGCAGAACCGCAACAAGCTGGAATTGTCACGAGGGTGTCAAGAGCGACTCCTGACTCCGTTATACCCGGGGTCAGGAAGTCGCAGCGGTTGGCTGCACGCTCTATGTAAGATAGGGCTGTTTCCTTATGGTAGCTTTCTGGGTTTGCTTTGCAAACCCTTTTGGCTCACTCAGGGATCCGTAGCTCCTTCTCCTCAGCTGTTCCTTGTCCAGCACTCCCAACCTCCTTATATTCCCCTCTCACACTTCTCTGGTTGCCAGATATAGAGCTTCCTGCCTGGACATCTATTCTGTCCCTCTGGAGCTGTGTTGCTGCATTCTCTGGTTGTTGGTCCAGAACGCTACCCTCCGGATCCCTGTTGGACCTTTGTGGTCGGCTGTGGTCGCCCACCTGGGTGTATGTGTTTGTCTGTATTGTCTGTCCTCTCCCTGGTGTTTCCCTCTTAGTGTCAGTGGTGCGGACTAGCGATCCCACCGGCCCGTTCACTATCTAGGGCTCATTTTAGGGAAAGCCAGGGTTTAGGCACGTGAACGCCGCACGGGTGAGGAACCCGTCTAGGGACGTCAGGGCAGTCAGGTGCCAGCCGCAAGATGAGTCAGGGGTCACCACCTTTCCCTCTCCCTTGGGCAGGGCTTTCCCTTTTCCCTCCCTGTGCGTGACGCCGGTCATTACAGGAATAGTCAGTTGGGTGGCAACAGGGAGAAGGCGGGCCACACCACACAGGCCTGCAACTGTTCAACAGAGCAACCCCTTGCGGAAATCTTCCTTGCCAGGGGGTAGATGTTCTGCAGTATGGCGCTTTTTTGAGGAAAGTGTGGACGACAAAAGAATAGTAGTTTGCAACCGGTGCCATACGAAAATGAGTCGGGGCTTGAACACTAGCAACCTTACCACCACCAGCATGATCCGCCACATGGCATCCAAGCACCATAATAAGTGGGATGAATGCCTGGGTCCACAATCTGTGTCTGCTGGTCACACTACTGCCTTCTCTTCCCCTGTGCTAAGTGCTGGCCAATCCCCTGTCGAAGGCGCAGGCCCAGATGCATCCCGCCCTGCACTTGGACCTTCGCAAGCACCATCAGCGACCACATCCACTTCCGTGTCTCAGCGCAGAGTAAAAATGTCCTTACCCCAGGCATTTGAACACAGGCGCAAATACCCAGCCACCTACCCTCAGGCCATAGCACTAAATGCGCAACTTTCCAAATTACTGGCCCTGGAAATGTTGCCATTTAGGTTTGTGGACACTGAGGCCTTCCGCAGCCTGATGTCGGCGGCCATCCCTCATTAAGTAGTCCCCAGCCTCCACTATTTTTTACGGTGTGCCGTGCCCACTTTACACCAACATGTGTCCCGTAACATCACACATGCCCTGACCAACGCAGTTACTGGGAAGTTCCACTTAACCACGGACACATAGACAAGTGCATTCGGCCAGGGACGCTACATTTCCCTGACGGCACACTGGGTGAGCGTTGTGGAGGCTGGGAGCGAGTCGTACCCTGGGATGGCACAGGTGCTACCGACGCCAAGGATTGCGGGCCCTATGTCGATCAGGGTTTCTGCCAGCACCTACGTTAGTGGCTCTAACCCCCACTTCTCCTCCTCCGCTGTCTCCTCAACTTCCACCTCCGAATTATCCGCGTGCAACCACAGTCAGTCATCAGTTGGTAGCTGGAAGCAGTATAGCACTGTAGTGGGGAAGCGGCAACAGGCCGTGCTGAAGCTGATATGCTTAGGGGACAAACAGCACACCACTGCAGAGCTGTGGCAGGGGATAAGAGACCAGACTAAGCTGTGGCTCTCCACTCAACCTAGAACCAGGCATGGTTGTGTCTGATAATGGCCGTAATGTGGTGGCGGCTTTGGAGCTCGGCAAGCTCAGACACATCCCATACCTAGCCCACGTGTTCAACCTTGTGGTTCAGCGGTTTCTCAAAACCTACCCCAATTTGCCTGAGCTACTGGTGTAGGTGCTCTGCGTGTGTGCACATTTCCGCAAGTCACCGACAGCTTCAGCCGGTCTGTCAACGCTGCAGCAGTGCTTGAAATTGCCAGCTCACCGGCTGTTGTGTGACGTGAGCATGCGCTGGAACTCCACGTTCCACATGTTGGACAGGCTTTGTGAGCAGCAGAGAGCAGTAGTGGAATACCAGCTGCAACATGGTCGTCGCCTTTCCAGTAAGGTTCCGCTATTCACAAGTGAGGAGTGGGCATGGATGTCTGACCTCTGTGAGGTTTTAAGAAACTTTGAGGAATCAACACAGATGGTGTTGCGGGAAAAGGTGCGGGTGCGTTACGGGAACACCCTCGATTTTTCCGCGTGAGTGCAAAAGATTGTAATGCGTTTTGCACTCGCGTGAGAAAAATCGCGCATGTTCGGTACCCAAACCCGAACTTCTTCACAGAAGTTCGGGCTTGGGATCGGGGTTGTGTAGATTGTATTATTTTCCCTTATAACATGGTTATAAGGGAAAATAATAGCATTCTGAATACAGAATGCATAGTAAAATAGCGCTGGAGGGGTTAAAAAAAATTAAAAAATAATTTAACTCACCTTAGTCCACTTGCTCGCGCAGCCTGCATCTCCTTCTGTCTCCTTTGCTGAACAGGACCTGTGGTGACGTCACTCCTGTCATCACATGATCCATCACCATGGTAAAAGATCATGTGATGGATCATGTGATTACCGGAGTGACGTCACCACAGGTCTTGTTCAGCAAAGGAGACAGAAGGAGATGCCAGGCTGCGCGATCAAGTGGACTAAGGTGAGTTAAAAAAAAAATTAACCCCTCCAGCGCTATTCTACTATGCATTCTGTATTCAGAATGCTATTATTTTCCCTTATAACCATGTTATAAGGGAAAATAATAATGATCGGGTCTCCATCCCGATCGTCTCCTAGCAACCGTGCGTGAAAATCGCACCTTATCCGCACTTGCTTGCGGATGCTTGCGATTTTCACGCAACCCCATTCACTTATATAGAATATAGAGCATGCTGCAATTTTCATGCAACGCACAAGTGATGCGTGAAAATCACCGCTCATGTGAACAGCCCCATAGAAGTGAATGGGTCGGTATTCAGTGCGGGTGCAATGCGTTCAACTCACGCATCGCATCCGCGCGGAATACTCACCCATGTGAAAGGGGCCTAAACAAGCCACAAAAGGTGTCCCAGGATTGACACCGCAGCTGCTCCCGATGACACCACATGCATAACAGCTGAGACGTATGTTCCCCAAATCCCTGAATTCTCTTGGAGCCCAGATATGTCATTGACCCCACTGGACTCTGTGAATTAGATTTTTTTAAGCTGATTATTTAATTGATTTAGTAGTTGCCAGGACCAGTTTGAGCACTTAGCAGTTTTTTTTTGCTAAATCTCAACTCCTTTTATGCTAGACCCCAGAAAGAGATCACTGTCGATAGATCAGAAATGACAAAAATTTAGGTCATTGTATGATATATGGAATTAGTCAAGAAGCCAAGACTTTGGAACTATTGGTGCAAACAGCCTATATCACACAACAATGTTCCGTACAGCTTTAATCAGGGCACAATTTGAGGCTGTATTAAAATGTTTATATTATAGAGATAATGCGCAATGTCCACCAAAAGATCACCCATCTTTGATCGCTGGTACATCTTTGATCGCTGGTATAATGTTAGGACACTTATTGATCAGTTTGATTACAAACTTGCCCAGTATATACTTCTTAATTTATTTCAGTGGATGAGTCCCTTGTTCACTTCAAAGGTTTTATATGCTTAGAAAGCTAATATTTATTGCTGGTTTATTCATAATCACAATATATGATTATAAAGACACCAGTAATATGTATGGCTTATTTATAATTAGAGTTGAGCGGACACCTGAAAGTTCGGGTTCGGTCGAACTTCGCAAAAAAGTTTGAGTTCGGGACCCGAACTTGACCCTGAACCCGAGCTTTGGAGCACTAAAATGGCTCTAAAAAAGTCATGGAAAGGGCTAGAGGGCTGCAAAAGGCAGCAACATGTGGTTGAGAGCATGGCAAGTGCTCTGCAAACAAATGTGGATAGGGAAATGACTTAAAATAACATAAAATACGTAAAAATAAAAAATAATAATCTTGATCTAGGAGGATGATGTCCATATGGACAGGGCCGGTTCTAGGTGAAATGGGGCCCTGGGGCTGAAAACAATAAGCCCCCCCCCCCCACATGACACTTGCTGACTTTAATGTCCCATATTGTAAACAAATGCAAGTGGCAAAGCAACATTTCTCCAGTCCAACTGACTCCAAACAGAACCAGGCCGGGCTAGTACACTGGCACGGGTGAGATGGTGCCTGGGATGGATCCGATCCAGTTTAATCAACCAACCTACCAGACTGGGATGGATCCCGATCCACTTTAATCAACCAACCAGTTACTGGTAGGTTGGTTGATTAAACTGGATCGGATCCATCCCAGGCACCATCTCACCCATCCCAGTGCCAGTATACTAGCCCGCCCTGGTTCTGTTTGGACAGTTGGACTGGAGAAATGTGCATTTGGGGGGTGTGAGGGGGCCAGTTACTGGTAGGTTGGTTGATTAAACTGGGTCGGATCCATCCCAGGTACCATCTCACCCGTCCCAGTGCCAGTATACTAGCCCGCCCTGGTTCTGTTTGGACAGTTGGACTGGAGAAATGTGCATTGGGGGGGGGGGGGGGGGGGCGCCGGGCAGTTACTGGTAGTACCAGTAACTACCCCCCCCCCCCAAATGCACATTTCTCCAGTCCAACTGACTCCAAACACAAACAGAACCAGGGCCGCAGGGCGGGCTAGTAGTACACTGGGACGGCCCGGACGGGTGAGATGGTGCCGGACTAAGTAAGTCAGTGAGTGGGAAACACTGGGAATGGATGGATGGATCATGGATCCGATCCAGTTTAATTAACAACAAAACAATATAACCAATGAATTATGAACCTACCAGTCAGTGGAAGTTTGGAACTTGGCTGGGGGCTGGCTGCCCTCTGACTGTGGGCCTTCCCTGGCGCTGCTGGCAGAGTCAGACTGGGCTCTGGGCTGTGGCTGGCTGGCTGCCAAATGCCAATGGCGCTTGTTTGCTTTGCTTGCTCCTTGCCTCAATGCCTCCTTAAGTTCAATCCAAGGTCTCTGCTCTGGGTGGGGCGGCGGAGCCTGTGGCAACGTAAGTCAGCCAGACGCTAGACGTGCCTGCCTGTGCTGTGCATGCCGCTGCTCCAGTCTCTAATCTCTTAAAGAGACAAGCAGCGGCGCGGCTTGTCTAAGGAGTCAGGGGCCCGGGGGCAATTGCCCCCCTTGCCTCTATGAACGCGAGCTTGTCCACATTGGCTGTGGACAGGGGGCTGGTCTTGTCTGTGATAACCCTCTCCTGCCGTGCTAAACAAATGTTAAGACAATACACTGGCTGCAGGGCAGGCCAGCACCTCCAAGGCGTAAAGGGCAAGCTCAGGCCATGTGCCCAATTTGGAGACCCAGAAGTTGAAGGGGGCAGACCCATCAGTCAGTACGTGTAGGCGTGTGCACACATACTGCTCCAGTATGTCGCACGTCCCCGTGACGTCCACGATCCAATTGGATATCTTCCCTATCAACTTTCAAAGTTCTTTTATGCGCCTACCATGGTGATCATGGGTAATAGGGAATCAGGGTTCCATGCCGGAGATGGAGCCTGAGAAAGGGATACCACATCCAAGGGAGGTCAATGGCTGAAATCTGATTGGGTGGAGATGGTAGGACAAGTTATTAAAGCAGAAAAATCGAAGGAAGGCAGGAGGCGCGCGGCAATTACCCACTCCCGACTCGGGGAGGTAGTGACGATAAATAACAATACAGAACGTTATACAGGAGATACAGGAGAGGCCCTGCTGCCGCGTTGTTGACTCTAGATAACTTCTGCCTGATCGCACATCCCCATGACGTCCACACGGGGAATCATTGTTCGATTTCGGAGAGGGAGCCTGATAAACGGCTACGGCTACTACTTCGAAGCAAGGCAGCATGAGTTGTGGGCCTACAGGTGAGCTGACCCTGTCGCTCATGTGTGCCAGGCTGCCCAGAGGCAACGACAAGCTGTCCTCTGTGGGAGGTGTATCGTCTGTGTCCTCTGTATCCCCCCATCTATGCACCAGTGATGCCCATGAGCTGGTTTGGGTGCCAGCCTGCTGTGAACACGGTTCCTCCTCCTCCATCTCCTCCTTCTCATCCTCCACCTCGTCATCCTCCAGAACTGTGCCCTGGTTGGACAATTGTGTACCTGGCGTATGTTGGTGCAGGAACCCACCCACTTGTAAATGACTGGCATGAAACCCTTGTAAATGATCCCTCTTCTTCCTCCTCCTGTGCCACATCCTCTTCCATCATCGCCCGAAGCGTTTTTTTAAGGAGACATACACTGCGTGCAGAATTATTAGGCAAATTAGTATTTTGACCACATCATCCTCTTTATGCATGTTGTCTTACTCCAAGCTGTATAGGCTCGAAAGCCTACTACCAATTAAGCATATTAGGTGATGTGCATCTCTGTAATGAGAAGGGGTGTGGTCTAATGACATCAACACCCTATATCAGGTGTGCATAATTATTAGGCAACTTCCTTTCCTTTGGCAAAATGGGTCAAAAGAAGGACTTGACAGGCTCAGAAAAGTCAAAAATAGTGAGATATCTTGCAGAGGGATGCAGCACTCTTATAATTGCAAAGCTTCTGAAGCGTGATCATCGAACAATCAAGCGTTTCATTCAAAAACGTCAACAGGGTCGCAAGAAGCGTGTGGAAAAACCAAGGCGCAAAATAACTGCCCATGAACTGAGAAAAGTCAAGCGTGCAGCTGCCAAGATGCCACTTGCCACCAGTTTGGCCATATTTCAGAGCTGCAACATCACTGGAGTGCCCAAAAGCACAAGGTGTGCAATACTCAGAGACATGGCCAAGGTAAGAAAGGCTGAAAGACGACCACCACTGAACAAGACACACAAGCTGAAACGTCAAGACTGGGCCAAGAAATATCTCAAGACTGATTTTTCTAAGGTTTTATGGACTGATGAAATGAGAGTGAGTCTTGATGGGCCAGATGGATGGGCCCGTGGCTGGATTGGTAAAGGGCAGAGAGCTCCAGTCCGACTCAGACGCCAGCAAGGTGGAGGTGGAGTACTGGTTTGGGCTGGTATCATCAAAGATGAGCTTCTGGGGACTTTTCGGGTTGAGGATGGAGTCAAGCTCAACTCCCAGTCCTACTGCCAGTTTCTGGAAGACACCTTCTTCAAGCAGTGGTACAAGAAGAAGTCTGCATCCTTCAAGAAAAACATGATTTTCATGCAGGACAATGCTCCATCACACGCGTCCAAGTTCTCCACAGCGTGGCTGGCAAGAAAGGGTATAAAAGAAGAAAATCTAATGACATGGCCTCCTTGTTCACCTGATCTGAACCCTATTGAGAACCTGTGGTCCATCATCAAATGTGAGATTTACAAGGAGGGAAAACAGTACACCTCTCTGAACAGTGTCTGGGAGGCTGTGGTTGCTGCTGCACGCAATGTTGATGGTGAACAGATCAAAACACTGACAGAATCCATGGATGGCAGGCTTTTGAGTGTCCTTGCAAAGAAAGGTGGCTATATTGGTCACTGATTTGTTTTTGTTTTGTTTTTGAATGTCAGAAATGTATATTTGTGAATGTTGAGATGTTATATTGGTTTCACTGGTAAAAATAAATAATTTAAATGGGTATATATTTGTTTTTTGTTAAGTTGCCTAATAATTATGCACAGTAATAGTCACCTGCACACACAGATATCCCCCTAAAATAGCTAAAACTAAAAACAAACTAAAAACTACTTCCAAAAATATTCAGCTTTGATATTAATGAGTTTTTTGGGTTCATTGAGAACATGGTTGTTGTTCAATAATAAAATTAATCCTCAAAAATACAACTTGCCTAATAATTCTGCACTCCCTGTAGAAGTGGGATAGTAACGCTGAGAACGGCGTCATCAGCACTGGCCATGTTGATGGAGTACTCGAAACAGTGCAACAAGGCACACAGGTCTCGCATGGAGGCCCACTAATTGATGGTAAAGTGGTGCTGTTCCACAGAGCGACTCACCTGTGCGTTCTGCAGCTGAAACTCCACTATCGTCTGCTGCTGCTCGCACAGTCTGGCCAGCATGTGCAAGGTGGAGTTCCACCTTGTGGGCACGTCGCATATGAGGCGGTGAGCGGGAAGGCCGAAGTTACGCTGCAGCGCAGACAGGCGAGCAACAGCAGGGTGAGAACGCCGAAAGCGCGCACAGACGGCCCGCACTTTCTGCAGCAGCTCTGACATATCGGAGTCATTTTTCAGCAATTTCTGCACCACAAAATTCAGCACATGCACCAGGCAAGGGATGTGCGTCAAACCGGCTAGGCCCAGAGCTGCTACGAGATTTCGCCCATTATCGCACACCACCAGGCCGGACTTGAGGCTCACCGGCACCAACCACTCATCGGTCTGTTGTTCCATGCCCGTCCACAGCTCCTGCGTGGTGTGGGTTTTTTCACCCAAACAGATAATTTTCAAAACTGCCTGCTGTCGTTTACTCCTGGCTGTGCTGAAGTTGGTGGAGAAGGTGTTACACTGACCGGATGAGGAAGCAGAGTAGGAGGAGGAAGCAACAGGAGGCAAAGAGAAACGCCCTGCAATTCTCGGTGGTGGAAGGACATGCGCCAAACTGCTATCCGCCTCACGCCCAGCCGCCACTGCATTTACCCAGTGTGGTGTTAGAGAGATATAACTTCCCTGACCGTGCTTACTGGTCGACATATCCATAGTTATGTGGACCTTGCCACAGATGGCGTTGCGCAGTGCACACCTGATTTTGTCCCCCACTTGGTTGTGCAGGGAAGGGATGGTTCGCCTGGAAAAGTAGTGGCGGCTGGGCACAATGTACTGTGGGACAGCCACCGCATTCAGATTCTTAAAACTGTCCATGTCCACCAGATGGAATGACAGCATTTCAAAGGCCAGGAATTTGGAAGTGCTGGCATTCCGGCCAGGGATCGCGGGTGGGTAGGGGGGTACTTCCTCTTTCGCTCCAGTGTTTGGGAGATAGACAGCTGAACGCTTCCATGGGACATTGTGGAGATGCTTGGTGACCGAGGTGGTGGCGTTGTGGCATAGCCTCTGTTTGCGGAGTGGCAGATGCCACTGTCACTCCAGAGGGGGATGAAGAGGCAGAGAGTGCAGCAAGAGGAAGCAGGAGGAGCCAGAGACCTTTCTTGGTTTTTGAGGTGTCTACTCCACTGCAACTCGTGCTTTGCACTTAGATGCCTGGTCATGCAGGTTGTGCTCAGGTTTAGAACATTTATGCCTCGCTTCAGGCTCTGATTGCACAGCGTGCACACCACTCGCATGTCTTGTCATCAGCACATTGTCTGAAGAACTGCCACGCCAGGGAACTCCTTGTAGCTGACTTTGGTGTGCTCGGTCCCTTGGTGCGGTGGATAGCAGCAGGCGTTCTGTCTAGGGGACGGCCGCTCCGCTTTTGCACCCTGCTCCCTCTTTTGATGTGCTGGTGGCTCTGTGCGACCACCGACTCTTCCTCTGAACTACACAGGTCACTCGCATGACCTTGATTCCATGTGGGGTCGAGGACCTCATCGTCCTCTACATCATCTTCCACCCAGTCTTCACCCCTGCCCTCCTTGTCAGTCTGCAGACTGCAGAAAGCCGCAGCGGTTGGCACCTGTGTTTCGTCATTATCCGAGACGTGCTGCGGTGGTCCTCACATGTACTCATCCTGAAACATAAGTGGTTGGGCATCGGTGCACTCAATGTCTTCCACTTCTGGGGCAGGGCTATGTGGATGGCCCTGGGAAACCCTGCCAGCATGACTTGGGGCTCAGACTGCTTGGCTGATTTGCAAGGGGGTGAGGTGAAAGACTGATGGCCATGGGCTGCAGGTGCCAACTCTGATCTTTCAGCAGGGGACTGGGTGGGAAACAATGTGAACGAACTGGAGGCACTGCCAGCCACCCAATCTACTATCGCCTGTACTTGTTCTGGCCTCACCATTCATAGAGCTGCATTCGGCCCTACCAAATAACGCTGAAGTTTCTGTCGCCTACTCGCACCTGAGGAAGGTGTTTCACTTGGGCGTGTAGCTGGCACAGATCGACCACGTCCTCTCCCTGCAACAGGAGCTCCACCAACACTAGCAGCACCACAACCAGGGCCACGTCCCTTGTTTGACGCTCTCCTAATTTTTTGCGGTCACCCACCGAAGTTACAGACGTTTTTACTAAATTAAGTTCCTTGTGAACAATGCAGAGCGGGGGTTTTTTGACGGCCAAAATGGGTTAATGTCACCCAATAATGGAACAGGCAAGTTTTTTAAACTTATTGCAGTGCAGGCAGCAAAGGTACTTTATTGCCACAAAAAGTTTTTTTCTAACACACAATGAACCAGATGGATTTAACTTTATTTCTTTAACTACCAGAAATGCAGCACAGGGCAAAAAGGTACTTTATTGCTCCCCCCAATTTTTTTTTTTAACCCTAAATGAAACAGATGGATTTAACTGAGATTATATTTCACTCTCACAAATAAGGCACAGGGGTTTTTTACATTCTTCTTTTCAAAATAGCTCAAGTTCAGTCAGATTGGATGGGGAGTGTCTGTTAATAGCAATTTTCAAGTCTTGCCACACATTCTCAATGGGATTTAGGTCTGAACTTTGACTGGACCAGTCTAACACATGAATATGCTTTGATCTAAACTATTTCATTGTAGCTCTGGCTGTATTTTTAGGGTCATTGTCCTGCTGGAAGATGAACCACCACCCCAGTCTCAAGTCTTACAGCCTCTCATAGGTTTTCCTCCAAGATTTCTCTGTATTTATCTCCATCCATCTTCCCATCAACTGACCAGCTTTCATGTCCCTCCTGAAGAAAAGCATCCCCACAGCATGATGCTGCCAACCCCATTTTTCATGGTCAGAATGGTGTGTTTAGGGTGATGTACACAGTTAGTTTTCCGCCTCACATAGTGTTTTGCATTTAAGTTCAAAAAGTTCCACTTTGGTCTGACCAGAACACCTTCCACATGTTTGCTGTGTCCCCTACATACTACAAATGGGACTTCTTATGGCTTGCTTTTAAAAATGGCTTTCACTGCATGAAGGCCAGATTTGTGGAGTATACGACTGATAGTTGTCCTGTGGACAGGTTCTCCCACCTGATCTGTGGATCTCTGCAGCTCCTCCAAAGTGACCATGGGCCTCTTGGCTTCCTCTCTAATTAGTGCTCTGCTTGCCTGGGCTGTCAGTTTTGGTAGGTTTGCAGATGTGCCATACTCTTTCCATTTTTGGATGATGGATTGAACAGTGCTCTGTGAGATGTTGGTATATTTTTATAACCTAACCCTGCATTACAGTTCTCCACAACTTTACCCTAACCAGTCTGGTGTGTTCCTTGGATTTTATGATGCTGCTTGTTCACTAATGTTCTCTAACAAACCTCTGAGGCCAGAACAGAACAGCTGTAGTTATACTCAGAATAAATAACACACAGGTGGACTATATTTACTAATAAGGTGACTTCTGAAGGCAATTGGTCACACTAGATTTCATTTAGGGATATCAGAGTACAGAGAGCTGAATACAAACCCACACCACACTTTTCAGATTAGTATTTTTTGAAAACCATGTATCATTTTATTTTCACTTTACTAATACTTGCTGCTTTCTGTTGGTCTATCACATAAATGCGAATAAAAATACATTTAAGTTTGTGGGTGTAAATTGAAAAAATGTGGAAAAGTTCAAGGGGTATGAATACATTTTCGAGGCACTGTATTGTGCCTGTGAATCAACCAATAACATGTACAGTATTAGCTTTCTAAGCATAGAAAACCTCTATTCTCAACATGGTAAGGCTACAGTAAGTAATGTATATGATATGACACAGCAATAGGACACAGCTCTTCCCTCAGCATGCTGATGTCTAGCACTGTCAATCAGGGGATGGGGGAGTGTGCAGACCACAGGGGTGTTGCAAAAGCAGTGATCCAAGGATTCAGCCCTGGCCCAGATGCTCCAACATGCTCATTTGCATATAACTAAAACACAAATCTCTCTGCAGCTGTTTGACATAGAGACAAAAAAAAGGTATTGGTTCACTCAGCATGATCAACCCTACCAGGCAGTATGCTTAGTTTAATAGGGTTGATCATTCCGACAGCAGCTCTTTAATTCCAAGTTTACTTATATGCATCTTCAATTCTTCCTGTTCTAATTGGCTTTGATGATACTTTTTTTTCAGATGTTTGTCTTACCATCTGGGTGGGGAGGTAGCATATCTCCTACCTATAACCTGGAACCTCCCCATTATGATGGCATTGAGTGCTTAGCGGTGCAGGATAACATCTTATGCAGCGGTTCCAGAGACAATGGTGTTAAGAAATGGGATATTCAACGCCATGAGCTCATACAGGTATGTTTTTGAATCAACTAAGCTGCTAAAAATTCTAGTATATGCTGCACTGCAAACCAGCACATCAGTTTTAGGCTACATTTACAAGACATGTAAAAAACGGCCAAATGGGTTGCTTATAATAGCAATTATTTTCTCTGAGAAACAGCCATTAAAAACAGCCACCTTCAACTGTATAGGGGCTGTCAGTCAATAAAAATGTCTTATTTTTTGATGGCTGTTATTCAAGGTTTGTCAAAAAAACTGCCGCGTCAATAACCCCACAGACTACCATTGTTCTTAAAATGTAGCCTGAGCATGAATTGCTGCAGTGTTTCAGTGCAGTTGTTGGACGTATGACTCGTATAAGTGAATCACTTTTAGAAACACGTGTCATGTGTAGTGTGACCAATAATCGTGTGAATTTTTTTTTACTATTCACAGTAAAAATGTACTGTATGCTACCACTAGGTGTACAGCCCAATGTATTTTGTGTTTGGGTTAATTTACTTGTCACAAAGATGTTTCTAAGGCTGAAAATCAATTCCCAGTTATCTGAGTGAAGTTCATTAAGCTCATTTAGTTTAATAGGACTGTCACTGAACTTCTTGTAAGAAATCTACAGTGTATAAATTTACTCTCTCTAACGTGATGAGTGTGAACTAAGTACACTGCTTTTGTTGAAGGGTGGCTGCAATTTGTGCAAATAACAGACACAAAAACATGCAAGTCATACCTAACATTTCTTGTTTTTCACTCCCATGCTGTCATGGATCTATAACAGAATTATAGCTGCTTATAGGGTTGGACTGGCCCACCTGAGTACCAGAGGGTCCTCAGGTGGGCCCAGTCTCTGAAGCCATAGTGGTTCTCAAAGGTCCAGGAGATACATCCCATTTGGAGCTGCCTTTGGAGCCAATCCCTTGCCACTAAATTCTACTTCTTTGATTGAAAACCTATTAGACTTTATTAATGATTTAGAGGTTGGGAGCCTGATGTACTTAAAAATAATAATAATAATGAAAACTTGACACAACTAGAAGTATTTGCATAATACTTCGTTCACATTACCGTTCAGCCTTTCCATTCACCTAAACGGAGCAGGAGAACGTAAAGGATGAATTTGGCACATAACTGAGCCAAACGGAACCTAAGGACCCATAGACTATAATGGGGTCCGTTAGGTTTCCGCTCAGAAGATGATTTTGGAGCGGAGACAAAAGTTGTGCATGCAGGACTTTTGTCTCCGCTTCAAAAATCTTCCTCTGAGTGGAAAACTAACGGACCCCATTATAGTCTATGGGGTCCTTAGGTTCCGTTTGGCTCAGTTATGTGCCGAGTCCGTCCTATCCGTTCTCCTGCTCCTAAACAGATTTTATATAAATTATATAAACTGTTTGGTTGATATTGATTTTTAGGCTTCGTTCAGAAGCCTAAAAATCAATTTCAACCAGACTGTTTATATAAATACACTGCTCCAAAAAAATAAAGGGAACACTTAAACAACACAATGTTACTCCAAGTCAATCACACTTCTGTGAAATCAAACTGTCCACTTAGGAAGCAACACTGAGTGACAATCAATTTCACATGCTGTTGTGCAAATGGGATAGACAACAGGTGGAAATTATAGGCAATTAGCAAGACACCCCCAATAAAGGAGTGGTTCTGCAGGTGGTGACCTGACCACTTCTCAGTTCCTATGCTTCCTGGCTGATGTTTTGGTCACTTTTGAATGCTGCCGGTGCTTTCACTCTAGTGGTAGCATGAGACGGAGTCTACAACCCACACAAGTGGCTCAGGTAGTGCAGCTTATCCAGGATGGCACATCAATGCGAGCTGTGGCAAGAAGGTTTGCTGTGTCTGTCAGCGTAGTGTCCAGAGCATAGAGGCGCTACCAGGAGACAGGCCAGTACATAAGGAGACGTGGAGGAGGCCATAGGAGGGCAACAACCCAGCAGCAGGACTGCTACCTCCCCCTTTGTGCAAGGAGGAACAGGAGGAGCACTGCCAGAGCCCTGCAAAATTACCTCCAGCAGCCCACAAATGTGCATGTGTCTGCTCAAACGGTCAGAAACAGACTCCATGAGGGTGATATGAGGGCCCGACATCCACAGGTGGGGGTTGTGTTTACAGCCCAACACCGTGCAGGACGTTTGGCATTTGCCAGAAAACACCAAGATTGACAAATTCGCCACTGGCGCCCTGTGCTCTTCACAGATGAAAGCAGGTTCACACTGAGCACATGTGACAGACGTGACAGAGTCTGGAGACGCCGTGGAGAACGTTCTGCTGCCTGCAACATCCTCCAGCATGACCAGTTTGGCACTGGGTCAGTAATGGTGTGGGGTGGCATTTCTTTGGAGGGCCGCACAGCCCTCCATGTGCTCGCCAGAGGTAGCCTGACTGCCATTAGGTACCGAGATGAGATCCTCAGACCCCTTGTGAGACCATATGCTGGTGCGGTTGGCCCTGGGTTCTTCCTAATGCAAGACAATGCTAGACCTCATGTGGCTTGAGTGTGTCAGCAGTTCCTGCAAGACGAAGGCATTGATGCTATGGACTGGCCCGCCCGTTCCCCAGACCTGAATCCAATTGAGCACATCTGGGACATCACGTCTCGCTCTATCCACCAACGACTGTCCAGGAGTTGGCAGATGCTTTAGTCCAGGTCTGGGAGGAGATCCCTCAGGAGACCGTCCGCCACCTCATCAGGAGCATGCACAGGCGTTGTAGGGAGGTCATACAGGCACGTGGAGGACACACACACTACTGAGCCTCATTTTGACTTAGGAAAAACTTTTAATCCAGCTCACCTTCCTGGTGTGGTATATAATCCCGGCTCCAGAGGCCCTGGGGGAGTGTTCCCATAGCAGGCTGCAGACAAAATAGAAAAAGGTTCTGGAGACAATGGAGGTCCTCTTACAGCTCTTCTTTATTGGTATTGTTCATAAAACCGACATAGTCACTGGATCCACGGCATGGTCGCTGACGCGTTTCGGGTGAGTACCCTTAGTCGTAGCACCATGCTAAGTGTGACCCCACAATATAAAGGAATTGGAGTGCACCTCCTCAAAAATCCAGGGAGGAAACTCCAATCCCATAGGCTGCCACAACAAAGGCACACCTCTTCGTTCGGTTCATCAATTACACATACAATTGGAAACACACTGTGAGGGTATTCCTGGGACATGTTAACCCTGCAATCACCATAGTGTTTGCTCTTGCGAGAAAAAGCCGCACAGTGTGAATACTTTATCATTCAACCAATTAAAAAGTAATAATACAAGCAACCAAAATGGCCCTTCATCCTGCAGTGTATTACAGTTGATTACAACCCGACAATTTACATAGAAGTTCAGTAAAAAATCTATATAATGAAAACAAAAACAGAAATAAAAATAAAAACAAAAATAAAAATAAAAATAACTGCGGAAATAGGTTAATATTAAGGTGCTCTTTGCAGATTGACATCTCCAGTGTTCTTGGGCTATATGGTCTATATGTAGAAAGCATGGAAAAATAGATAAATTCCTACTCACACCACGTTCATCAAATAAATCCATGCTATATATGACTCATATTGGAAAAGACCAAGCCGCACCGTGTAGCCAGTGTCCTGAGCAGTGTTCAGCCGATATGCACGATCCTGTCGGACACTATAAGTCCCACATCAACTTATCTGCTGAAGAGGAGAATACATCCTAGTGAGCATAAGCTGAGCCTTCATGTTGAACCATTAGTGAGTATATATCTCCACTCGATTCATGTACTCCATACATCAATGATAAATATACATCAGTTCTTTTCTCAAATTGAGACCTACTGGAATCCTAGACCCAAGTCTAAAAATCCAGTAGGCCTCCCGGAGAAGAATTTTCTTCCGATGGTCGCCACCCCTTTTGGGTGCCAAGACTCTTTCAATAGCAAATGCTTGGAAAAACGACACTCGGCGGGCATGTTTTTGAATAAAGTGCCTCGCTATATTTGAGATATTGAGGATGTTTGGGTTGCCAATGTAGTTCAAATGTTCAAGGATGCGACTCTTGAATTTACGGGCCGTGCTGCCTATGTACATCAGATCACAATGGGTACATCTGATGACATAGACAACACCCTCTGTATTGCAATTGATATAGCTGCGGATGGGAAAATTGACTGTGTGTGTTGAATTGTCAAATGTTTTAGTAGGTAAAACATAGTTGCAAGTCTTACAGGGATTACCTCCACATTTAGTGAAGCCCTGGTAACCCAGCCAACTAGATTTAACGTCTTTTCTAGTGCTGCTGGCAGTATAAAGAGACGGAGACAGCGAGCAGGACAGAGTAGCAGCTCTTCTGGAGACAATTCTGCAACCAGATTTGAGTGCTTGGTATAAAATATTATCATCAAATAATATTGGCAAACATTTTTTTATAGACGTACTGATTGCATTAAATTCACTGCTATATGTCAGAGATAAGGTAGGAATACTATCCTGTTCACTATCTCCGCAAGCTCCTACACCGCCAGTAGAGGCCCCTTTATTTCTCCTATACCTTGGCTTGCCAAACAACATCTCCTCTCTGTCTTTAAGTGATGCAATTGTTCTCCCCCTTTTAATCATCCAAGTTGGATAGTTCCTTTCTGTTAATCTTTGAGCTACCTTGTCAAACTCGTCATCTAATTTTTCTTTGTCACTACAATTTCTTGCTGTACGCATAAATTCGCCCATGGGGATTGCTCTAATAGTATGCATTGGATGATGACTTTTTGCATTGAGGATTGAATTGCCAGACACCTCTTTTCTGTATGTGAGGGTGTGCACCGTTTCCCCCGGACACCCGCGGAGTGTCAAATCCAGAAAACTGGTATGGGATTCATGTACTGAACAGATGAATTGTAAGTTATAGTCATTATTATTTAAGTAGGCCTGGAGGTCTGGGACGGCAGACACACCACCCGCCCACACCATAAGTATGTCGTCGATGTATCTGCCGTACCAGACCAAACCAGGCCCAAACGGATTATCCAGGCTATAAATGTACTTTTCCTCCCAATAGGACATAGTCAGATTGGCCAAAGACGGTGAGAACTTGGCCCCCATTGACACTCCGCGGGTCTGCAGGTAGTGCACACCATCAAACACAAAATAATTGTGGGTCAAAAGATATTTAGTGACTTCACAAATAAAATCTATAAAACCGGAACTGAGTCCAGTATATCGATGAAGATGATATTCCAGCGCCAGTAGAGCAACCCCGTGGGGAATAGAGGGATAGAGAGAAACTACATCCGCTGTGATCCACCTATAGTTCTCAGTCCACACAAATCTGTACATAGCCCGTAGTACATCTGAAGTATCTTTCAAGAACCCTGGAGTGCGCCTGACCAGTGGCTGGAGAATATTGTCCAGCCAGCTGCCCAGGCGCTCAGTCAGGGAACCCATACCAGAGACTATAGGACGAAAGGGGGGGGGGGGGGTGGACGCCCTTATGGATTTTAGGTAAAGCGTGCATAATGGGGGTAACAGGGACCTCCACGTTTAGGTATCTATATTCACTGTCACCGAAAGCACCACACTCCTTTCCTTTCGATAGCAGTGACATATAGCTAGCCATATATTCTTGCAGCGGATCTCGCAATAATTTCTTATATGTGGATGTGTCCGCTAACATCTCCCGTAGTTGTTTACCATAAATTACCTTGTCCATAACGACCACCGCCCCCCCTTTGTCTGCCATTTTAATAACTAAAGTGTCACATTGTTGTAATTGCTGAAGAGCAAGGGCTTGGGATGCATTAAGGTTGTTATAATTATTGGTTTTGTTACTATCTAATTCAATTCTCCTTAATTCTTTCTCCAGAACCTCCTGGAAGACATCCATACTGCCCGTACGTGACATAACGGGATAAAACTTGGCATTGCGTGTACGAAATTTGCTGGCCGGTTTAGGCAAATCTCTAATTCCCTGTTCATCCTGGAGACCCTCAAGACAACACAGTGCTACCTGTTCGTTGAACAGGAGATCTTTGAATGAATTTACTTCATAGGATTGTATGTTGTCCTGTGGGGGATCAGGAGAAGATGGAATGTCATAAAAGTGTCGGGATACAGTGATATTGCGTACAAATTTATTTATGTCAAGTAAGGTAGAAAACATATCAAAATGACCAGTTGGTGCAAAATTAAGACCAAGTGAAAGTACATTCCTCTGTTCACTGCTCAGGACAACACTGGATAAATTTACTTGTGGTCGTGGCCACCAGGTACGTACCTGACCCTACCAGGGATACCTAACCCAAGCAGTCAGAGTTGTGCCGCAACCGCGTCGTGGAGGGACACCTGAAAGAGGGCATCCCCTTTGAGAGTAGCAGGAAAAGGGGGCTGGGTGGGAGGGAGAACTCTGTACGCCGTACACGTGTGGGAGGGCGCCGGCCGCTGATGTAGGCAGCCAAGCCCCTCCCACAAATACAGGCCAATGAATCGGCCTTACACTTGTGGTCGTGGCCACCAGGTACGTACCTGACCCTACCAGGGATACCTAACCCAAGCGGTCAGAGTTGTGCCGCAACCGCGTCGTGGAGGGACACCTGAAAGAGGGCAAAAAACATACTGATAGGCAAAAGTAATTTATTGCGAGGTTATTACAAAGCCAGGTTCTGAAAAGCTGTTGACATCTCAGTATCGGGGTGAGGTATGTAACGGGCGAAACATGCCGAGTGCCAACGCCCTAATTTCTGAATGACGTGTGCTGGTACTTGATTCTTGGATGCTGCTGACGCAGCGCCTATGCGGAACGAATGCCCTGAAATAGTGGAGGGGTCACAGCCCAGGATGGCCACCAGTGACCTGACGTGGGATACGAACTGATGGGTGGTGAGTGGAACCACCCCGAAGGGCAACAGTGGACTGTTAGGCCCAGACCCCGACAAGGCGGACCGTAGCTGACGGAGCACCGTGACGGGGCACCATTGGTGTGACGTGGGAAAGAAGGACACCGGGACAGGGGGGCCCACCTGGGAGGTCTTGGACGTCCTGAGCAGTAGCGTGAACCCTTCGGTGTTCTGGACCAGCTGGCTGACCGTGAGAAACTTGCTACTGCCGGAAGAACAAGTGAACTCCCCAGGCCTCAGAAAGCCGTAAAAGGCTAAATAGATGGCAGATTTGAGTACCAGGCTGGGCAAAACCCCGAAAGGATTACTGTCCAGGACGTCGGATAGACTGCGGAAAAGGGGCCCGGTGACCGCTTGCCTACGCCCTTGGCCTTGATGTCCGCATTTGCTTAAGCCCTTGAGTGCGGCTTTGACAGCGTGCATGGCGAACACTGATGGTCGTTCGGGATGACTAACGGAGAGGAAATGTTGTACACCCACTAGGTACGACCTCACCGTACTGTGGGAGAGCTTGTGCACTGAATGGCAATAGCCAATGAACGCCAGGATGTGATCTGAAAAACTGGATTCCCCCTGAGGACATTCCCCCTGGAACCTGCGGAACATCTTCCACCCGGTGTGGTACGCTCTGGTCGTGTTGGGCGAGAGGGAATTGTGAATCAGAGCGTGGGCCGTCTCAAGGTGGTCGATTACGCTAACATTAAGGACTCGTGAGGAGGAACGGTGGCGCCTGTCGCGTCTGCCTCTGGCATGACCTGAAAGAAACGGGAAAAGTTAGCTCTCGATAAGGCGTCGGCAGCCAAGTTTCGATCACCTGGCATATGCGCGCTATGAACGTGGAAATGGTGGTGTAGGGAGAGCTGTACTAACCGTCTAAGGAAGCACATGACATGACTTGACTTTGATGACCCACTGTCTATGATGTCTACCACGGCTGCGTTGTCAGTCACGAACAGGACGGACTGATTCGCCCAAAGACTGCCCCATATGTGAGCAGCTACCACAATGGGGTACAGCTCGAACAGTGCCGAGGTTTGGAGGAACCCTGGGATTAGTTCCACCTCGGCAGGCCATCCGTCTGCAACCCACTGAGTGCCAAATATAGCGGCAAACTCTGTGCCGGCCGCCGCGTCTGAAAAGACTAAGGGGGACTGGCACGACAGCTCGGGAACGAATAGGGACACCCCATTCCACCGGTCCAAAAAATGGTCCCACATACAGAGATCCGCTAAGGCCTGACTGTACAGACGCACTGGGCTGTCCTGTTCTGGGGCGGAGCTTAAGAGCGCCAGCAGGCGGGATATGAACGTTCTGCCCTGCGGAATGATGCGCATGGCAAAGTTAATACATGCCCAGTAGCGACTGAAGATCAGTCTTAGTGACCACTGACGTGACTGAAAACCTGTGGATCACTTCTCTGACTCTCGTTAGCTTGTCCGCAGGCAACCTGGCTAACATGCGTTGGGAGTCTAACTCGATGCCCAGAAAGGTGATGACGGTGGACGGGCCCTCCACTTTCTTGGAAGAAACTGGTACCCCCAACTGGGAGAAACACCTTAGCAGCTTCCCTAGCCCCAGAGGAGCAGCCCCCGGCCTCTCAATCAGTAGGAAGTCATCTAAGTAATGGATGACGAATTCGCAGCCAACCTTGTGTACCAGAACCCAGTGAAGGGCTTGAGCCAGCTGATCGAAGAGCCAGGGGCTGCTCTTGGAACCGAAGGTGAGTTTTGTGGCGAAATAATACAGGCCTCTCCACCTGATACCGTGCCATTGCCAGAGTGCTGGCATGATGGGGAGCAATTTAAAGGCGTCCGATATATCTGCTTTGGACAACACGGACCCAGGACCTGTCTTCATGATGATGGCGATGGCCTGGTCTATAGAAGAATACCTCATACCAACTTCTTCCGAAGGAATGAGGGAGTTGAGGCTGGGGACCTGGGAACCATGTGGGGCAGACAAGTC
The DNA here is from genome assembly GCF_905171765.1 of Bufo bufo. Taxonomy (NCBI): domain Eukaryota; kingdom Metazoa; phylum Chordata; class Amphibia; order Anura; family Bufonidae; genus Bufo; species Bufo bufo. The sequence goes on along the minus strand of NC_053391.1, from coordinate 274,222,438 downwards.
AATGATGAGTCTCTCCTTCTTACTGAACTTGCCTGTGACGACCCCCACGGGACTAACTCTCCACCGTTGAAATGGGGGCACTTCGAAAGGACCAATTAAGAACCCTTTGTCTAACTCGGACTCTATGAGTGTGTCTACTGAGCTAGGATTCCTTTCGGCTGACTGAAGGTTCCTACACTCGTGTGTGACCTCTGGGGTCGTGATTAACCCCGTGTGGAAACCCTCATGAAACCCTGATACCAGAAACTGCACAAACCCTGGATTATGATGACCTTGCAATTGTAGCTGTAGACGACTAGTATTGACCACGCTCATGTAATTCTTCACCGATTTTAATGAGCAAGCTACTCGGGGGTGGGCCCTGAAGCAGTTGGTACAGATATGCAACAAACGGCATTGCCCGAAAATTCCAAGACGCGTAATTAAAATTGTTGCATATCTGGGCCCTACCTAACTGGACAATGGGTCGTCCTAGTTTATCTACCGAATTGGGGGGTCTGAAGATGTTGAGTGGTCCTGCTGAAGAGCCGGAGGGGTATGATGTCGTGCTGACAGCCGACTTATGGCACCACTCTACTGAGTGAAAGATAGACTGACAGGCAGAACAGGAGGGAGCTTTCAGGCCTGCAAAGTGTCTGCAGAACAACTCTGTGTCCAGGACGGACCAGTCTGTGACATGTTGAAACTGGGACAGGGCCGCAGCTGCTTTGGCTGAGAACGAACAGTGGTAATCATAGAACGCGTTCCCACCATACCTATGACCCAATTCTGTGACCCGAAAGAGGTACAGGTCTAGTTCCTCCCTCCTGTCCGGCCTGGCAGTACAAATGACGTCCCTGAAAAGGCTGAAAGCCATGACGAACTCTGGTATGTTCAATTTGCGATTGAGCCGGTGGTTGCGGCTTCTCAGGACCACCGACACTTCCCCGCAAGCTATGACCTTGTTGTCAGAAAGGTCCCTGGAGGCTATTAGTAGAGAAGCGAGATTGACGTCCCTACCCTCTAGGATGTCCTTTCTGATGCTGATGGGGACAAAATGAGACGGAGTCACGTTGGGGACTGGCTGGGCAGTACGAATGTCTGCCGCGGCAGAGGTGGAGGCGACCGGAGGCTCGGGTGAAGAGACCGATACTGCTGAGTTGTGAGCCTCGACTGACTCTAGTCTAGCCTGTATGGACGTGACGGCCGACGTCAAATTGTTCAACATGAGGTGTAATTGGGCCAGCGACGTTTGTATCGTGGTTGCGGGGGGATCACTGCTGCTGGGCACCAGGGAGTCTTTCCATAGCCGGTATAGCTCCGCTTTTCTGGCAGACGCCGGGAACGGAACGCCCCGCCTCGTCAGCTCCGCCATCAGCTTGGGAATAGTCCATGCACGCAGGGATAGCGTACTGCCCCCTTCGGACGACCCTGCAGCGTTTTCATGCACTGATGCTTCCATAATGTCAGACGCGTGCGACATCGCAGCTGTGGAAACAACAACGCAAGGTGACCAACTACCCTGGGCGACCACCCGTGTCCGTGAAGCTGTTTGACAACGTGGTAGAAAAGGTGCACTGTTCCTGTGAAGCACGCACACTAACCCCAGAACGGCCGTGAAAGAGTGGCCAGGACCGCCACCCGGAAGAACACACTAGAAGACCTAACTTACTTACCAACTCAGGAACTCTGCGCTCTGAAACCCCGCGGATGTTTTTTTTTTTTTTTTTTTTTGAAATGGAACAACCTGAACGTAAAACAGTGCATGAGACCACTCCCTTGCTAACAATCAATACCTCCCGCCACTGGTGTGAACCCCCACTACCTCGTTCCAAAGAAAACTCGAGTGAAATCCTAGGCTGACTTCTCTTGTGTTTTTTTATTTTTTTCTCTCAGACCTGGGAAACAAACAACACAAAGAAACCAGTCAATGCACGGGGTACAACTGATGGAGCACGAGCTGTGGCTGTGGATTTGATCAACGGATGGGGGTGGCATTGATTGACGTTGTCCACCCCCCGTCTCTGTCTGTCGTTTGTGACGAACCCCTACCTACCTAAGCAGCACGGCGGCCCGTGCCAGACTTTAGGTGTGTGTGAGGCGCGGGCCATTGCGTCCCCCACCGTGCTCCACCGTGAACCGCGTGGGAAGCGCGGAGCTCCCTGGCACCGAGGACCAAGTAGGGGGGGTACCTTTGAGCAACGGCTCGCGCCTCACGCAACACAATTTTTGTGCCACGTGGAGAGCTAACGCGAGTCCCTGGCAGGGTGCGCAGTGCGGCGGGGCCCCTCGCGTTCGATGGCTGGCCCGCCCGCCGGCTGAGCACTCCTGCCGCGTGGGGAGCCGCGCAGCCCTCAGGCATGAACCGACACAGGGAGGGCCCCCGGTGGTGAGGGCCTATCCCTGCCGATAACGGAATGCCGCGTGGGGGGCCTCACCGGTCCCTGGTGGAGTGCTCAGTGCGAGGGCGCCCTCCTGCCTTCTGAGGGCCGACCCTCCGCCGGCTGAGCGCCTCCACCGCGTGGGGAAACGGCGTTGCCCCCTGGCATGATTTGGAACGGGGGAAGCCTAACCTGGCGCAGCCTTCCCCCTTTACCAATTTGCAACGTGCCGCGTGGGAGGCCCACCGCTCCCTGGTGGAGTGCTCAGTGCGGTGGTGCCCCCCTTTTTTAGAGGGGCCGACCCACCGCCGGCTGGGCATCTCCGCCGCGTGGGGACACGGTGGTGCCTCCTGGCTTGGACAGAGACGGGAGGGGGGGGCCTGTGTGGCCTTGCACCACCCCGATTGTGGCAAGGAGGGGCCATATGGAGCCGCCCCGCTCTCCGACGGAGCGCTCATGGCAGGGGCGCCTCCCCCCAACTGGGGGGCCGGCCCGCCGCTGAGGGGCACGCCCACCACGTGGGGGAGCGGGCAGTACCGGCTGAACATGGAGCGTGGGAGGTGGCCTGAAGAGGTGGACGGGGGCGGTCTCTCCTGGCCATGGCCCCGCCCCCCGCCGGCGAGCGACCACCACGCCCGACCTAAGCGGCGGAGGGGGGAGCGCCGCGTCGGCTCCACCACCTCCGTCGGACGAACGAGGGCATGTGAAGTGATCCGGAGCGTGGGACCCGCTTACCAACAGGGCCGACCGCACCACCGGACATCGACTTACCTGACCTGTTCGGCAGGACTGTCAGGTACAACGCACGCTCCGGAACTCTAGAACTCTGTACGCCGTACACGTGTGGGAGGGCGCCGGCCGCTGATGTAGGCAGCCAAGCCCCTCCCACAAATACAGGCCAATGAATCGGCCTTACACAACACTTAGCTGTTCACAATTTATTTTTGTTTCATCTGCAAGCGAGTCGATCTTTGATGCCGCTGACCGGTGTCTCCGTCCGCCCCTGGCTCTGCGTTTTTTGAGGCATTTACCATATCTCCCTTATCTTTTACTATTCTTGACCTTTTATAGTAGGAAGCAAAATTACTACACCCATAATCAGGTTTATGAATGGGGGAGGAGGGATAATGTTTATTCTACATCTAAATCCATCCTAAAACCCCAAAAAAAAATCAAGCAAAAGAGATTACCTAAAAGGGTGTCCAGAGTTAGTTTCTCCTCTGATGCGGAGGGGTCTGAAACTTCACATGTGGCCAGTGAGTTGGAGCCGGGATCCGATGTCTCCGCCCTCCTCCCTGTATCTGATGAGGCTAGTAATTTTGCTTCCTACTATAAAAGGTCAAGAATAGTAAAAGATAAGGGAGATATGGTAAATGCCTCAAAAAACGCAGAGCCAGGGGCGGACGGAGACACCGGTCAGCGGCATCAAAGATCGACTCGCTTGCAGATGAAACAAAAATAAATTGTGAACAGCTAAGTGTTGTAAATTTATCCAGTGTTGTCCTGAGCAGTGAACAGAGGAATGTACTTTCACTTGGTCTTAATTTTGCACCAACTGGTCATTTTGATATGTTTTCTACCTTACTTGACATAAATAAATTTGTACGCAATATCACTGTATCCCGACACTTTTATGACATTCCATCTTCTCCTGATCCCCCACAGGACAACATACAATCCTATGAAGTAAATTCATTCAAAGATCTCCTGTTCAACGAACAGGTAGCACTGTGTTGTCTTGAGGGTCTCCAGGATGAACAGGGAATTAGAGATTTGCCTAAACCGGCCAGCAAATTTCGTACACGCAATGCCAAGTTTTATCCCGTTATGTCACGTACGGGCAGTATGGATGTCTTCCAGGAGGTTCTGGAGAAAGAATTAAGGAGAATTGAATTAGATAGTAACAAACCAATAATTATAACAACCTTAATGCATCCCAAGCCCTTGCTCTTCAGCAATTACAACAATGTGACACTTTAGTTATTAAAATGGCAGACAAAGGGGGGGCGGTGGTCGTTATGGACAAGGTAATTTATGGTAAACAACTACGGGAGATGTTAGCGGACACATCCACATATAAGAAATTATTGCGAGATCCGCTGCAAGAATATATGGCTAGCTATATGTCACTGCTATCGAAAGGAAAGGAGTGTGGTGCTTTCGGTGACAGTGAATATAGATACCTAAACGTGGAGGTCCCTGTTACCCCCATTATGCACGCTTTACCTAAAATCCATAAGGGCGTCCACCCCCCCCCCCCCCCCCCCTTTCGTCCTATAGTCTCTGGTATGGGTTCCCTGACTGAGCGCCTGGGCAGCTGGCTGGACAATATTCTCCAGCCACTGGTCAGGCGCACTCCAGGGTTCTTGAAAGATACTTCAGATGTACTACGGGCTATGTACAGATTTGTGTGGACTGAGAACTATAGGTGGATCACAGCGGATGTAGTTTCTCTCTATCCCTCTATTCCCCACGGGGTTGCTCTACTGGCGCTGGAATATCATCTTCATCGATATACTGGACTCAGTTCCGGTTTTATAGATTTTATTTGTGAAGTCACTAAATATCTTTTGACCCACAATTATTTTGTGTTTGATGGTGTGCACTACCTGCAGACCCGCGGAGTGTCAATGGGGGCCAAGTTCTCACCGTCTTTGGCCAATCTGACTATGTCCTATTGGGAGGAAAAGTACATTTATAGCCTGGATAATCCGTTTGGGCCTGGTTTGGTCTGGTACGGCAGATACATCGACGACATACTTATGGTGTGGGCGGGTGGTGTGTCTGCCGTCCCAGACCTCCAGGCCTACTTAAATAATAATGACTATAACTTACAATTCATCTGTTCAGTACATGAATCCCATACCAGTTTTCTGGATTTGACACTCCGCGGGTGTCCGGGGGAAACGGTGCACACCCTCACATACAGAAAAGAGGTGTCTGGCAATTCAATCCTCAATGCAAAAAGTCATCATCCAATGCATACTATTAGAGCAATCCCCATGGGCGAATTTATGCGTACAGCAAGAAATTGTAGTGACAAAGAAAAATTAGATGACGAGTTTGACAAGGTAGCTCAAAGATTAACAGAAAGGAACTATCCAACTTGGATGATTAAAAGGGGGAGAACAATTGCATCACTTAAAGACAGAGAGGAGATGTTGTTTGGCAAGCCAAGGTATAGGAGAAATAAAGGGGCCTCTACTGGCGGTGTAGGAGCTTGCGGAGATAGTGAACAGGATAGTATTCCTACCTTATCTCTGACATATAGCAGTGAATTTAATGCAATCAGTACGTCTATAAAAAAATGTTTGCCAATATTATTTGATGATAATATTTTATACCAAGCACTCAAATCTGGTTGCAGAATTGTCTCCAGAAGAGCTGCTACTCTGTCCTGCTCGCTGTCTCCGTCTCTTTATACTGCCAGCAGCACTAGAAAAGACGTTAAATCTAGTTGGCTGGGTTACCAGGGCTTCACTAAATGTGGAGGTAATCCCTGTAAGACTTGCAACTATGTTTTACCTACTAAAACATTTGACAATTCAACACACACAGTCAATTTTCCCATCCGCAGCTATATCAATTGCAATACAGAGGGTGTTGTCTATGTCATCAGATGTACCCATTGTGATCTGATGTACATAGGCAGCACGGCCCGTAAATTCAAGAGTCGCATCCTTGAACATTTGAACTACATTGGCAACCCAAACATCCTCAATATCTCAAATATAGCGAGGCACTTTATTCAAAAACATGCCCGCCGAGTGTCGTTTTTCCAAGCATTTGCTATTGAAAGAGTCTTGGCACCCAAAAGGGGGTGGCGACCATCGGAAGAAAATTCTTCTCCGGGGAGGCCTACTGGATTTTTAGACTTGGGTCTAGGATTCCAGTAGGTCTCAATTTGAGAAAAGAACTGATGTATATTTATCATTGATGTATGGAGTACATGAATCGAGTGGAGATATATACTCACTAATGGTTCAACATGAAGGCTCAGCTTATGCTCACTAGGATGTATTCTCCTCTTCAGCAGATAAGTTGATGTGGGACTTATAGTGTCCGACAGGATCGTGCATATCGGCTGAACACTGCTCAGGACACTGGCTACACGGTGCGGCTTGGTCTTTTCCAATATGAGTCATATATAGCATGGATTTATTTGATGAACGTGGTGTGAGTAGGAATTTATCTATTTTTCCATGCTTTCTACATATAGACCATATAGCCCAAGAACACTGGAGATGTCAATCTGCAAAGAGCACCTTAATATTAACCTATTTCCGCAGTTATTTTTATTTTTATTTTTGTTTTTATTTTTATTTCTGTTTTTGTTTTCATTATATAGATTTTTTACTGAACTTCTATGTAAATTGTCGGGTTGTAATCAACTGTAATACACTGCAGGATGAAGGGCCATTTTGGTTGCTTGTATTATTACTTTTTAATTGGTTGAATGATAAAGTATTCACACTGTGCGGCTTTTTCTCGCAAGAGCAAACACTATGGTGATTGCAGGGTTAACATGTCCCAGGAATACCCTCACAGTGTGTTTCCAATTGTATGTGTAATTGATGAACCAAACGAAGAGGTGTGCCTTTGTTGTGGCAGCCTATGGGATTGGAGTTTCCTCCCTGGATTTTTGAGGAGGTGCACTCCAATTCCTTTATATTGTGGGGTCACACTTAGCATGGTGCTACGACTAAGGGTACTCACCCGAAACGCGTCAGCGACCATGCCGTGGATCCAGTGACTATGTCGGTTTTATGAACAATACCAATAAAGAAGAGCTGTAAGAGGACCTCCATTGTCTCCAGAACCTTTTTCTATTTTGTCTGCAGCCTCATTTTGACTTGTTTTAAGGACATTACATCAAAGTTGGATCAGCCTGTAGTGTGTTTTTCCACTTTAATTTTGAGGGTGACTCCAAATCCAGACCTCCATGGGTTAAAAAATTTTATTTCCATTTTTTTTTTTTGTGTGTGATTTTGTTGTCAGCACATTCAACTATGTAAAGAACAAAGTATTTCAGAAGAATATTTAATTAATTCAGATCTAGGATGTGTTATTTTTGTGTTCCCTTTATTTTTTTGAGCAGTGTATTTTATCTTGAAATTATCAGAAGCTTTGCTTTGCTTTTCATCGAAGCAGCTTTATGTGCTCCTGTTTTTGTGGTATGATTTGTATTTTTCAATTGCCCAATTATGGGATGCACATAACTTTTTGACAAAATTTCATTCATTTTTTTGGGGGCATGGTAAAAATAAACAATTGTGGCATTGCTTTTCTCACGTTTGAAATATTGTGCTATTCACCAGGGTTGTTACCTTTGTTCAGTGACTCAGTATGATCATAGAGATTTTTATATCCTATATATGTTTTTTATGTTTTACGAGTTTGTTTATTGTCATATTCACAAAGCCATAACTATGTCAGAAATTACTTTTTTGAGGAGAAGCTGCAATTTGGTATTGGTATTATTTGGTGTATATAATAATTGGTATTATTCTGGTTTATATCAGACTTTTCTCTCAATTATGTGTAGGTTTTTATTTATATTTGAAACCTTTTGTTGATTTTTGTTCCAGTACAGGACTTAAACATATGATATCACTGTAGAGCAGTATATTATGGATGTTGGCTGAGAAAAGAGTGGGAGCTCATGAGTGTGTTTTGATCACAAGTGTGGATTGAAGGATCAGATTTGCTAGTAACCAACAGCAAAACTTGCAATAATTGTGATTTGTTGTGGATTTTTGACTTTTGAACTCAATGGGGAATATCTACAACAAACCTGCAACAATTCTGTGTCAGAAATTAACATGCTATTGATTTACAAATGTGCACAGATTACTGTGTGTGAATGAGATGTGTATGAATCTCATTTACTTTGCCGGTCCCCCGTGAATTTTCAGTCCTCTAATCTAGATGCAGCAATTCTGTTACATTTGGATAAGTCCTGAGATTGATAGGTAACCTGGAAAGGAGTTTGCTGCACTTGCTAGGGCAGTTGCAGGGGTATCAAGGTACAGGAAATTGAAGGAAAGTAAAGCACCTAGCTGAATGGCAAAAGGCAGGGTAGAGGGAAGAGCATCTGGCTGGCTAGTTATGGACAAAAAATATCACAGAAAATATATAGCTACCTATTTAAAAAAAAACTTTTAATTAGTGATATTAAAAGAGCATCATTCCAAATATTTCTATGATACTAATTTGTAAGCCAGACTAGAATGCAAGCAAACCTACCCTGGACATAAGGGTAAAAGATGTTCTATTGATATATTAATAAGCAGGGAACCAACACTTACGTTTAGAAGATGTTTGATGAATTCTTACGTGTGGAGGGTTCAATATCCTTATAGATATACGATAGCTAACCCTTTACTTACCCCTACATGACCCTAATGCTTTCTCAAGTAGGCTGCTTGTATAGAGGACAAGATAGATTGTCCTATAGATGGTGAATAGATTCCGATGATGGAAATGTCCCAGAAGAAATGTCCCGACGCGTTTCCCCAAGTACAAAAGCTTGGTTCGTCAGGGGACTTTGTGTTAATATTCCATAGCCGAAGGATGGTGGCTACACGTTCTGGCGGTAACAGAGGCTGATGATACGCAACCTCTTGTGCATTCGAGCAGAGTTTAAATAGCGAGCTTTTGGCGCCATCTGTATAGTAACACCCCCTCTAGTTCGTGGGTGAATGATGTTTAAGTGGGTGTGTTAGTGTGCCGGTACTTTCATTGGTGTATGAACGCAGTACCTCACGAGGTATGACGTACCTGTTAGCCGGCCCCGCTGTTCTCTATTACTCCGATACCCTGCGTCATGTCCGGTCACATGATCAGAAGCCCTTAGGGTCATTAGGCAGGGTCCTAATTACCCCTACATGACCTTTTTTGTGCTTAATTGATGTGTGCAGACTAATGACATCCCATGTTACCAGACTTGTGTCTTGTGTAAATGGTGTCAGATTGTCAATCTTCCTTTTTAGAGATCTAAAAAGGCAGAGTTGTCCAATAGAAAAGATCTTGTTTTCTTGACTATGGGTGTCAGGATTTTTTCTAAGAGTATTGATAGGGGAGATAGAAAAGAATTGGTTGAGGCTACATTTGGTCTTTCTGGAGGGTTATTGAGATTCTTGTGTATCTTTGGCAATGTATAGAAGATGTGTATGCTATGATGGGTATTAGTCAAGAAAGTTACTGTATTTTTATCAATTGTGTTTAGGTATGAGGGAATCGACTTTGGATGAAACATCCACAGTCGATTCGCATAAAACTTCATTCTAATACTGTATGGAGCAGAAGCTCCTTACAGTATTAGAATGTATTGGAAACCAAACAAGTGGAATAATGTATCAAAAATGTCATTTATTGTAAAATATAAAAAAATGGAGAACAACAGGATGTTATACAGTACACGGAAAAGCGCAAGGCCAGTTGCGTCAAAAAATACCACCATGGAACTGCGCAAGATAAGGCACAGATGGGTACGACCAAAGGATAAAGCTAAAGCTCTGGGGTAGCCAAATAGATGTCACATATAATGGTCTCCCCAATCCGGGTATAGTACACAAGGTACCGCAGACCAATTATGGTAAACCCAAAGCTATAGCTGACATGCACGGAATCATATAGGCACCGCAATCAGCCAATAAGAGTAACACAACAGTATTGGTCACTGGCTGGAATCAAATAACTAACGTACGCCTAAGTGCAGAGGACCCAATGTGAATACATGCAAGGGTGCCCTATACACAGTGTGGAGCCGTGCTAGTGGCGGGACGTACCTGAAGACATAGTGGTAAAATAGATGACCGGCCCTGAGCGCGAGACCTCGACGCGCGTTTCACCTCAGCGGCTTCGTCAGGAGGTGACGACCTCCTGACCGAAGCCACTGAGGTGAAACGCGCGTCGAGGTCTCGCGCTCAGGGCCGGTCATCTATTTTACCACTATGTCTTCAGGTACGTCCCGCACTAGCACGGCTCCACACTGTGTATAGGGCACCCTTGCATGTATTCACATTGGGTTCCTCTGCACTTAGGCGTACGTTAGTTATTTGATTCCAGCCAGTGACCAATACTGTTGTGTTACTCTTATTGGCTGATTGCGGTGCCTATATGATTCCGTGCATGTCAGCTATAGCTTTGGGTTTACCATAATTGGTCTGCGGTACCTTGTGTACTATACCCGGATTGGGGAGACCATTATATGTGACATCTATTTGGCTACCCCAGAGCTTTAGCTTTATCCTTTGGTCGTACCCATCTGTGCCTTATCTTGCGCAGTTCCATGGTGGTATTTTTTGATGCAACTGGCCTTGCGCTTTTCCGTGTACTGTATAACATCCTGTTGTTCTCCATTTTTTTATATTTTACAATAAATGACATTTTTGATACATTATTCCACTTGTTTGGTTTTTAGTTTACTCTGGATGTGGTACAAGTGGTTATTATAGCTGTCTTAGTTGACAGAGCTGCCTTTTTGTAGGTTAGAATGTATTGGCTCAGATGAGCCCAAGTTATTGGTTTGCGATGTCCCACGAGACTTTGTGCAATAACTTCATAAATAAATTTTCACTTTAAAAAAACATTTCCCGGGTTCGGTTCCAAGTGGTACCTTGAATTTTCTTTCTGCTTCCGTTCCGTTTTTTTTGTGGACCATATGCAAAACCATTTACTTCAATGGGTCAGCAAAAACAACAGACGGTAATCCGTGTGCATTCCGTTTCCGTATTTCTGTTCCGCAAAAAAGTAGTGCATGTCCTAAAAATTATGGAACGCACACGGAACACATCTGTATGTCATCCGTATTTCATCCGTATTTTGCGGATACATATTATAGAAATGCTATACCCAGCCCATATTGCTCATGTGTTTGGTGATTATTAAGTTATTGTTTCCGTTTCCAACCCGCAAAAAACGGATCACATACGGAAACCATACGGATATGTTTTTTTGAATAATGGAACGGAAGAGGACTTAAATCAGAGGAAAAAAAACTCAGATACGGAACAACGGATCCGTGAAAAATGGACCACAAAACAACGGTCGTGTGCATGAGCCCTAAGGAGAATGTTCCTGAAAAGTCCATCTCGAGTTGAAAGGCATCCAGTTGTCCCGAACGGCAATAAGAGAGACCTTTCGCTAACAGAGATAGCTCAGCCGGTCCTAATGTATAAGATGAAATATTAACCACCAGTGATTGTACCTATGTGGTTGTGACTTGTGAAGAGCCTTGTGAAGATAATGAGGGTCCTCCCTTCTGCCCTCTTCTGCCGCGTGGTGGACATTGTTCTCCTGTCCTGGGTTGAGACTAGTCACCGCTAGAACCAGGATACATCAGCTTCACTAGTGGGCGTTCCTTCTTCCTGCGCTGCGATTGGACAGCGCTACAGCCAGGGAGAAGGAACGCCCACTAGTGAAGCTGATGTCTCCTCCCCAATACGCCGATAGTAATTAGCATATGGAGCAGGAGAGGAGACAGTAATGGGGCACAGCAGGCGAACGGAGCGGCGCCCAGGAATAATGGTGAGTGCTGGGCGCCGTTCTGTGTAGCCTAATACTTAAAGTCTGGACCCAGGAAAAGTAGTGCGGCACCTGAGGGGTTAACTGCCGCTGATCTGCCAGTACCCGCCTCCTGTATTAAGGGGTAATTATCATTGGTGGTGCAGTGTGCCCCCCCCCTCAAGCCTGGGGCTCCGATCGGTTACCATGGCAGCCAGGACGCTACTGAAGCCCTGGCTGCCATGGTAACATCCCTGATGCTGTGTGCACAGAGCAGCAGGGACAGTGTGAAGTCCTATTCACCCTGATAGAGCTCTATCAGGGTGAATAGGACAAGGGATGGAAGATCCCAGGTTCTGGCCCCTAAGGAGGGAAATGGTTATTAAATAAAAAGTGTAAAAAAAAAAAAATGGAAAAAAAAAACCCACCAAAATATTAAGTATGAATCACCCCCTTTTCCCAATTTCACATATAAAATGTATAAATAATAAACATATTACATATCGCCACGTCAGAAAAGTCCAAACTATTAAAATATTAAAAAAATCTATGCGGTAAAGGCCGGAACAGAAAAAATAAATAAAAACTGCGGAATGCACGTGGCTTTTTGGTTTATTTTTTTCGCGTGGTATCGAATGGTATCGAGTATCGCAATACTTTTTCATGGTATCGAAACCGAATCAAAAATTTAGTTTCGCAACAACTCTATGTCATGCCCCACTTTGACGATGTGCAGAGGTCAGCCAGGATAGCAGCACGAGTTTAATGTTGCTTTGGAGCCGTGCTGGATCCTCCTCTCATCAGGTGCACTGGGTGGGGTCTTTAGTTTAAATAGCACACTGTCCAGTGTCCTGAGTGGATTATACAGTTCATTCTGGTCTGGGAAGCTTGGAGGGAAGGTTGGCTGTCAGTTCCTGCTCTCAGAGATAAGTGTCATTTCTAGTTCGGTTGTTTGTGTCTTCTATTCCATCCAGGTTCTGTGCGAGCAGACTGCTCCTATCTCCCCACTTCACCATCTTAGGGAGTTCAGGGTTTTGTTAGCCCAGGCTGGAGGACACTAGCACACCTACCATCAAGGTCTGCTGTGGGCTGAGCAGTGCAGGGAAATAGGTCAGGGATAAGCTAGGAGGTGACCCTTCCCCTGTCTCTCGTCCAGAGCCTGGTTGGTGTGTTATCTTTTGTACTAAGTGTACGTCCGCCGTGACATTATAATCCGCCATACTGTGACGGCCATTGCTCAGCGCTTTTGTGATGGCGTCAATTGATGCACTGGTTGACCGCATGCAGGGTTTATCCCTAGAGGTTGCGGATCTGCGTAGTTCGGTCACACAGTGTCAGAGGGTGCTGGCAGCAGGTACAGGTCAAATTGTTGGGGAGCCTAAAGTCGCTCTTCCTGAGAAATTTGCAGGGGGTACTGATGATTTTTTTCCGCTTCAAAGAGTCATGTAAGTTGTACTTTAGATTGTGCCCATTTTCTTCAGGTAATGAGGATCAGAGGGTGGGTATCATCATGTCTTTGCTTAAAGGGGACGCGCAATCCTGGGCTTTTTCTCTGCCGCCCGGTTCTCGGCCCTCCGGTCGGTGGAGGAATTTCTTGAAGCCCTGGGATTGATTTACGATGACCCAGATCGAGTTTCGATGGCGGAGTCGAGATTACGTAACTTACTACAGGGTAAACATACTGCTGAGGTTCACTGCACAGAGTTTAGGAGGTGGGCTACTGAGTCGAGGTGGAACGACCCCGCGTTACGTAGTCAGTTTTGTCAGGGGTTATCTGAAAGGTTGAAAGATGCCCTGGCTTTTCATGAATACCCAGATACTTTGGAGAATGCGATGTCTTTGGCTATACGTTTGTAAGGGTCCCTCTGTGCAGGGGATTCCTCCCGCGTGCGGTTTTGTTTCACCAGCTGCCCAGGGTGATATTGCTTGTTATTCTGGGGGAGGGGACGAACCCATGCAGTTAGGTCAGATTACTGGCCATTCTGATAGTAGAAACTTTCGAAAAGTGCACAATCTATGTTTCTATTGTGGGAAGAAGGGTCATTTTATTTTTTCTTGTCCTTATGTTAAACCACAGGTAGAAGAGAAAAAGAAAAAAGAAAAAAAAAACTCCCCTCACACTTGGTTGTATGAATGGTGTGGTGGAGCAGACGGGTATGCAAGCTCCCTGCAGTTCCCGTTTTCTCCTTTCAGCTATGGTGGCGCTAGAGTCTAGAAATGTGTTTGTTGATGTTTTCCTTGATTGTGGTGCTGGGGTAAATTTAATTGACTTACTTTTTCTTCAGGGCTTGGGACTAAGTACTTGCATGTTAGAGAACGAGATTCCTGTTTTTGCCATTGATTCTTCCCCTCTTTCTCAAAGGAGCCTTACTCACATTGTTCATGGTATTCATTTAAGGGTGGGTGATTCACATGCTGAGATTATGTCTTGTTTTGTCATGAAGGATTTGTCAGCTCCAATAGTGTTGGGGTTGCCATGGTTGTCTAGACATAACACAATTATAGACTGGCAAGCAAGACAAATCATTGGTTGGAGGAAGTTTTGTTCGGATAATTGTCTTGTCACATCTATCGCTGAAGTGTCCATTACGGCCTTGCCTCAGTATCTCTCCGATTTTTCGGATGTCTTTTCGGAGGGTGGGGCTCAGGAATTGCCCCCTCATCAAGATTATGATTGTCCAGTGAATCTCATTCCGGGGGCTAAATTGCCTAAGTCTCGGCTTTACAACCTCTCTCAACCTGAGAGAGAGGTCATGCGAAAATATGTCGCCGAGAGTTTGGCAAAGGGTCATATCAGACCATCTAAGTCTCCAGTGGCAGTAGGTTTGTTCTTCGTAAAGAAGAAAGATGGATCGCTGAGACCGTGTTTGGACTTCCGGGAGTTGAACCGTATTACAGTCCGGGATCCATATACCCTGCCTTTGATCTCTGATCTTTTTGATCAGATTGTTGGAGCCAAGGTGTTCTCCAAGTTGGATTTGAGAGGAGCATACAATCTGATCAGGATCAAGGAGGGGGATGAGTGGAAAACGGCCTTCAATACGCACGAGGGTCATTTTGAGAACCTGGTAATGCCTTTTGGGTTGACGAATGCGCCAGCGGTATTTCAGCGATTCGTCAATGATATTTTTCATCACTTGGTGGGGAGGTTCGTTTTCCACCCCTTTACCTAGATGACATCTTAATTTATTCTCCTGATCTGAAGACCCATCAGGATCATGTGAGACAGGTTTTGACGATCCTTCGGGAGAATAAGTTATATGCTAAACTGCAGAAATGTTTGTTTGCGGTGCAAGAGCTTCCATTCTTAGGATACATGCTTTCTGATTCCGGTTTTCGTATGGACCCCGAAAAGGTCCGGGCAGTTCTGGAGTGGGACCGACCGGAGAATCAGAAAGCTTTGATGCGGTTCTTGGGGTTTACGAATTATTATAGAAAATTTATTTCAAATTATTCCACACTAGTCAAACCCCTTACTGATATGACCAAGAAAGGCGCTGATGTCTCTGTCTGGTCGGATGAGGCATTGCAGGCCTTTTCGGCTATTAAGGAGCGTTTTGCGTCTGCTCCTATTCTGGTGCAGCCGGATGTATCTCAGCCATTCGTGGTGGAGGTTTATGCATCAGAGGTGGGGGTTGGGGCGGTGCTTTCACAGGGTTCTTCTCCTGGCAAGTGGGTCCCGTGTGCCTTCTTCTCCAGGAAGCTCTCGGTCGCCGAGAGGAATTATGATGTTGGAGATAGGGAGTTGTTGGCTATCAAGTTGGCCTTTGAGGAATGGCGTCACTGGTTAGAGGGGGCGTCCCACCCCGTTACGGTGTATACAGACCATAAGAATTTGGCCTACCTGCAATCTGCCAAGCGTCTGAACCCTAGACAGGCCAGATGGTCATTGTTTTTTACCAGGTTCAATTTCGTGGTTACCTTTCGCCCAGGGGTCAAGAACGTCAAGGCAGATGCCTTGTCTCACAGCTTCCCTGGGGGAGGTGATTCAGAAGATCCAGCGCCTATTTTGGCGGATGGGGTGGTGGTCTCCGCTCTGTACCCTGAATTGGAGATGGAGGTATTGGGAGCTCAGGAGGGGGCTCCTGGTTCGTGTCCCCCAGGGAGGTTGTTTGTTCCTGAGGGCCTACGATGCAAGGTGTTCAAGGAACATCACGATACTGTTCTCGCGGGACATCCTGGTGGTAAGTCCACCTGTGACCTGGTGTCCCGGAGGTTCTGGTGGCCAGGGTTACGTAAGAGTATTGAGAATTACGTGACAACTTGTGAAACCTGCGCTCGGTCAAAGGTTGCTCATACTCGACCGCCTGTTTCACTTCTTCCATTGTCTATTCCATCTCGTCCTTGGACGCATTTGTCCATGGACTTTATTACAGACCTGACGAGTTCCCCTGGGAGAACAGTGATTTTGGTGGTAGTCGACCGTTTCAGTAAAATGGCTCACTTTATACCACTTACGAGTCTGCCTAACGCTAAGACTCTTGCGTAAATCTTTGTGGATAATATTGTGAAATTGCACGGTATTCCTTCGGATGTGGTCTCTGATAGGGGCACACAGTTTGTCTCCAGGTTTTGGAGGGCGTTCTGCTCTCGGCTTGGCATTGAACTTTCTTTCTCGTCGGCTTTTCATCCACAGTCAAATGGTCAGACGGAGCGTACCAATCAAAACCTGGAGACCTACTTGAGGTGCTTTGTGGCTGAGAATCAGGAGGACTGGTCCTCATTCTTGTCCTTAGTAGTGATGAGCGGCACGGGTTATATTCGAATTCGCGATATTTCGCGAATATTTTGTAGAATATTCGTCGCAAATTCGAAAATTTGCGATTTATTTTTTACTTTCAAAATTGGAAAGGTAATGATTGTGTAATATGCGAATTTTCGGAATTCGAATTTTCGGATTTGAATTTTTTATTGCGAATTTTTCAATTTACAACTATTAGACAAAAAAGATTAGAGCACTATATTAGCTAAATTGCTCTATTCGATTTTTTTCGAATATTCTCTGTATTGCTATAACTTAGTTTTTTCGAATATTCATAATATTCTAAAACAAGAATATATAGCAATATAGCGAATATAAAAAAAAAACGAATATAGAGCAAAATTCGCAAACACTACTACTCCTAAAGTCAAGTATATTGCAGCCTTCTTATTGGCCCACAAGCTAGAAGCAGTGAGGGATCATGTGTACTGATAAAAAATAGAAAATGAAATAAAAAAAATCGGAAAAAAAATCGAATATTCGAAATTACGAATATATAACTATATTTGAAATATTCGCGAATTTCGAAGTACCTATATTCGCGATAAAAATTCGAAATTCGAATATTTGTGATCAACACTAGTCCTTAGCAGAATTTGCATTGAATAACGTAGGCAGGAGTCCACGGGTAAGTCGCCATTTTTTGGCGCATACGGTTTCCATCCTCAGTTTGGTACCTTTTCTGGGTCTGGTTCCTCCGGGATGCCAGAGGAGGAGAGATCCTCTTCTGCCTTGTCCTCTATCTGGCGGAGGATTCAAGGGAATTTGGAGAAGATGGGTGAGAGGTATAAACGAATGGCTGACAGGAGACGTGTGACTGGTCCGGACCTGTGTGTGGGTGATCTGGTGTGGTTGTCCACTAAGAATATCAAGTTGAGAGTGCCATCTTGGAAACTGGGTCCAAGATTTGTTGGTCCGTATAAGATTTCTGCGGTGATCAATCCGGTGGGTGTTTCGGCTGGATCTTCCGCAGATTGGAGGATCCATGATGTCTTTCACAGGTCTTTGCTAAAAAAATATGTTAAACCGGTGGTACCATCGCCATTGCCTCCTCCTCCTGTTCTAGTTGAGGGAAACTTGGAGTTCGAGATCTCCAGGATTCTCGACTCGAGAGTTCTTCGGGGCTCCCTCCAGTACCTGGTGCACTGGAGGGGATACGGTCCTGAAGAGAGGATGTGGGTTCCGGCATCTGATGTCAACGCCAGCCGACTGGTGAGGGCCTTTCATAGGTCCCATCCGGATAAGGTTGGTCCGGGGTGTCCGGAGGTTACCCGTAGAAGGGGGGGGTACTGTCATGCCCTACTTTGACGATGTGCGGAGGTCAGCCAGGATAGCAGCACGAGTTTAATGTTGCTTTGGGGCCGTGCTGGATCCGCCTCTCATCAGGTGCACTGGGTGGGGTCTTTAGTTTAAATAGCACACTGCCCAGTGTCTGAGCGGATTATACAGTTCATTCTGGTCTGGGAAGCTTGGAGGGAAGGTTGGCTGTCAGTTCCTGCTCTCAGAGATAAGTGTCATTTCTAGTTCGGTTGTTTGTGTCTTCTATTCCATCCAGATTCTGTGCGAGCAGACTGCTCCTATCTCCCCACTTCACCATCTTAGGCAGTTCAGGGTTTTGTTAGCCCAGGCTGGAGGACACTAGCACACCTACCATCAAGGTCTGCTGTGGGCTGAGCAGTGCAGGGAAAGAGGTCAGGGATAAGCTAGGAGGTGACCCTTCCCCTGTCTCTCGTCCAGAGCCTGGTTGGTGTGTTATCTTTTGTAATAAGTGTAGGTCCGCCGTGACACTCTAATTCAGATATGATAAAGTGAGTGTCATTGAATCAAAGAAGCACTTATTCAAAATTTGCTAAAATTTTTAACAAAATTCCGTATTCTCCTTGAAAACGTAGGTCTGGTCTGGATACGTAAACCTCGAGGGATACATTTCACTTTAAGATATTCTGCCAGAGTGGCACTATGTAATTAGTAATTCAACAGTCTATGGGATTCCCGACTAAGCATTCTCTATACAATAGGAGAAGGAATTATTCACTGCAGGACTCAGTTTAATGAACAATTACTTAAAGCATAGGGTATGCCAGCTACTGTACCAACCCCTGCCCCAGGTCTCCAACAGCACCATTCTACCTCTATCACCTATCAAACTGGAAAGTCTACTGAGAATGTAGTGGGGTGTGCTCACTGAAGCCCTGGACAGGGAGACACTTGGTCCTGCCAGTGGGACCTGTGGTCAGATCTGGGTAACAGAAGGTGGTGCAGTGGGTTGAGCGGACTCTGATTCCCAGGGTACTGGCAGCACAGGTAAGCTAATGGCCTGTTAGGTACTCCTGCCTGTCTGCCTGCACAGCACTACTGGCCAGTGTCAGGAGAGAAGAAGCTGGAGCTCCATCCTTATTAAGGTAGGCATGTGCAGCCTTGGTGGTGGAGTGGCAAATAGATACTGCAGGAGCTGGAGTGAGAGCTAAAGCAAGGAGGCTGCTGGAAACAGCAGTAAGAGCCACGCAAATGGGCTGCCTGGCAATCCACACATTATCAATAGCATAATTTAAAGGCTCACCCCTGATTTTCTGGCCCACTTAAGGGTCAGAATACACGGCCTACCAGACATTTGCCATGTACGGCAGATGTTCAGTCTAGGCCTGCAGAATTTCCTATCGTTCCAACATGACAAGTCTATATTGTAGTGGAAAATCTTCTGCCTGCCATACAGAAAGTCTTGGATTAAAATTCTAACACAGGCTTGTTAATTTATTTTCTTAGGATAAATCTGTGCTGGGACTCCTTCCTCAACCCATATTGAGCCCAAGAGCCATACAGCTTTATTAATATTCACTGCAGTGAAGTGAAAATTAAAGAGGCTGCGGATGTCAGAGACCTGAACTGGCTGGCTGGAGCTTCCCAGCTGCTCTGGGCCCCAGACTGCAGTACCAGCAGTACTGCCCTGCGTGACCGTCATATGTGGTGGCTCCCCAAATCATCACACCAGCAGTTGAGGCAGTGTGTCGCTCCACAAAAAAGCCAGGATTGAAGTGCTCACAATGAGGCCTCCATACTTGAACTCAACCGTTTTTGGATCCCAAATAGAACCTTGATTCATCACTAAAAACGATGTAGCAGTATAGGTTTCTGGACACCACTGCAAACAAAGGAAACAGTGGCTAGCTGTCAATGGCAGGACACATAATGGAGCGCTGTGATACCAAATTTTCTTCTGCAAAGCACTTGGAAATGGTTTGGGGAGAGACAGGTGCAATTTGTGAAAAACTCTGTCAACTGGGAAAAATGTCTTCAAGTGCAGCGTGAGAATACACGGCCTACCAGACATTTGCCATGTATGGCAGATGTTCAGTCTGGGCCGGCAGAAATTCCTATCGTTCCAACATGACAAGTCTATATTGTAGTGGAAAATCTTCTGCCTGCCATACAGAAAGTCTTGGATTCAAATTCTAACAGAGGCTTGTTAATTTGTTTTCTTAGGATAAATCTATGTGCTGGGACTCCTTTCTCAACCCGTATCGAGCCCAAGAGCCATACAGCTTTATTAATATTCACTGCAGTGAAGTGAAAATTAAAGAGGCTGCAGATGTCAGAGACCTGAACTGGCTGGCTGGAGCTTCCCAGCTGCTCTGGGCCCCAGACTGCAGTATCGCCAGTACTGCCCTGAGTGACCGTCATATGTGATGTCTCCCCAAATCATCACACCAGCAGTTGAGGCAGTGTTGCTACACAAAAAGCCAGGATTGAAGTGCTCACAATGAGGCCTCCATACTTGAACTCAACCGTTTTTGGATCCCAAATAGAACCTTGATTCATCACTAAAAACAATGTAGCAGTATAGGTTTCTGGACACCACTGCAAACGAAGGCAACAGTGGCTAGCTGTCAATGGAATGACACATAATGGAGCGCTGTGATATGAAATTTTCTTCTGCAGAGCACTTGGAAATGGTTGGGGCAGAGACAGGTGCAATTTGTGAAAAACTCAGTCAACTGGGAAAAATGTCTTCAAGTGCATATCCAGCAGTCAATGATCTCTCACCAAGAGGTTCACTACCCAAAAATAGCCTGGGACATAACTGCAAGCCGAGTTTTGCAGAAATCTGACATTTCTATATTTTTTGTCTTTTTTGTTATTTTTCTTTTTTTATATTTTTCTGCTGTCACTTCCACACTGTAACTCTGCAACAGAACTACACAGCTCCATCTACTATTTAATGTAGATATTGATATATTAGGTATTAATGGCCTATCCTGAGGATAGGCAGTCAATAGAAAAATCCTGGAAAACCCCTCTAGGTTCCTCAGCTGTGTGCATACAGATGCATCCTCTCTTACCTGATCTCCAAACTGGAAGTGGTGTGAATTTTGTCCTGACAGCAAAACAACATCATATCGTGAGACTGTAACTAAACTCTAAAAAGCTGCAATACACATCACAACCACTGGGCAGTGAGTGCTCCACATTTAGCTTATTGCTTAACCACCTCCCACTCGCCCATAGACTAAAAATGTCCGGGAGGTGGTTCTATATTTCTGAATGGACGTTCCTGAACGTCCATTCAGAAACTGCAGCTGCATGTTAATTGTGCAGGCGCAGATCGGGTTGCCTGCTCACCGAGCACTGTGTATACTGATGCTATGCGCTTCCTGTTCCGGCCCAGCAGTCATGTGACCGCCGGAGCCGGGTGAGTGCAGGAGCTGTCGGGTCTTTCACAGACCTCGATCAGCCCTGCACTGAGGCTGTACAGCGCTGTATAGTAGTGACCTATGATGCTGTGCGCTCCCGTGCACACGATGTATGCCGCTCCAGGACATATGGCCCGCTCACGGACCGTATGTCTCAGAGGGCATACAGTCGTGTGCATGAGCCCTAAAAAAGAAGCAGCATGGCCTATCTTGGGGCAGAATCAGTGCTGATTTTCCCATTCAAATTAACGGGAAGGGGGGAAAAAAAGCACCATTTGAGATGTGCACAAACACTTCTTTTTTCACGTGTAAATGTGGCAAAATGCGCCAAAAACATAGAAACATAGAAACATAAAATGTGTCGGCAGATAAGAACCATTTGGCCCATCTAGTCTGCCCAATATACTGAATACTATGGATAGCCCCTGGCCCTATCTTATATGAAGGATGGCCTTATGCCTATCCCATGCATGCTTAAACTCCTTCACTGTATTTGCAGCTACCACTTCTGCAGGAAGGCTATTCCATGCATCCACTACTCTCTCAGTAAAGTAATACTTCCTGATATTACTTTTAAACCTTTGCCCCTCTAATTTAAAACTATGTCCTCTTGTAGCAGTTTTTCCTCTTTTAAATATTCTCCTCCTCTAGAAATTAATAAAGTAAAATATCTGCTTTAAAAATGCTTTACAAAAATGTGTCAAAACGCACATAATTTTGAGGCATAAAAATCTGCTTGGATTCAGCGCTGATTTTTTACACATGTATTTTGAAAATCAGCCGTGTGAACTGACTCTTACAACGAAGGTCGGGAAGTCACTTCCCTTTCCTCCTTGAGCTGTAACTGTTTTATTTTTCCGTTCACATAGCTGTATGAGGGCTTATTTTTTCTCAGACAATTTGTACTTTCTAAAGCCACCATTTACTATGGCATACAATGTAGTGGGAAGCGGGGAAAAAAATCCAAATGAGGAGGAATTTGAAAAAAAAACCACGATTCCTCCCCCGTTTTACGGGTTTTGTTCCGACGGCGTTCCGTTTGCGGCAAAACTGACCTGTGCCCTTCATTTTCTGGGTCAGTACTATTACAATAATGCCACATATGTTTAGGTTTTTATGTCTAAATAGTGTAAAATAAATTTAAACTTTGAGAAAAAAAGTTTTTTTACATCACCATATTCTGACCCCCGTAACTTTTTTATAGTTATATCTACTGAGCTGTTAGGGGCTAATTTCTTGCAGGACAATCTGTAGTTTTTAATGATACTATTTTGGAGTGTGTTTGACTTCTTGACCACATTTTATTAAATTTTTTTGGGGTAAGGCTACTTTCACACTTGCGGCAGGACGGATCCAACAGGCTGTTTACCATGTCGGATCATCCTTCCGCTATTTCGCCGTGCCGCGCCGGACCGCCGCTTCGCCCCCATTGACTATAATGGGGATGGGGCGGAGCTCCGGCGCAGCACAGCAGTGCACGGCGAGAGCCGCCGGACTAAAAAGTCGGACATGCAGGACTTTTTAGTCCGGCTGCTCTCGCCGTGCACTGCTGTGCTGCGCCGGAGCTCCGCCCCATCCCCATTATAGTCAATGGGGACGGAGCAGCGGTCCGGCGGCACGGCAAAATAGCAGAAGGACGGATCCGACATGGTGAACAGCCTGTCAGATCCGTCCTGCCGCAAGTGTGAAAGTACCCTAAGAGAAGCGATGAAAAAATGGCAAATTGGCCATTTTGACCCTTTTTTCCATTATACCATTCATCATATGTGCTGTTCCTTTCATATTGAATTTCTGCACTGTATTATTTCTTGTTTTACCTATGTTGTTTAAGTCTATTGTTCTCTGCTGCCATCTGCTGGCCGGAATTTGTATGCTGCACTCCTCGTTCGTTGTCTATAAAGTTTTATCTCTGGGCGTGGTTTTAGCAGCCTTGGGCCTGGTCACTTCCTGTAGCCTTTTTCAGTGCTGCATTCCTTTGTGACTGGAGACACACACCTCGGCTTGTGAAGGCATCAGTTTTTGACCAGCAGTTGCCTCAGCAGTTAGCCTCAGAAAAGACATCCACATCACAGCATCTACTGTATTCCATCACCGTATGTCACTGCTCTGGATCAAATAAACCCACGTTTGATTGCATCCTCATGTCTACGTCTGGATCCATCTAACCTGAGCATCTGCCGGTCCGGTCTGCTCCACTGCTTGGATACGAAGGTAGGCCAGTCACAAAGTCATTATCAGTTACAACTTCATTCGCCTTCATGTGGGGACATAACAGTCAAAAACTGCCTTAAAGCCTTATACCCCAGTCAATATCCGTCTGAATGTCCAATGCCCGGCTACAGGTTCCCTCAGAGCCTAGTGCCACACTCAGGAACCTCCCCTGCAACAGGCCCACTCCCAGCAAATCTGCCCGGCAACAGTGCATGTCCCATAAGCCTAAGGGGAAGCACGGCGTGTCCGCAGTAGATATACTCTCGCCTGGAAGTCCTCCACTACTCGCCAAGCCACTTTATACATCCTATATTAACCCTTGCTCGCATGATATAAGAACTGTTCACGCACGCGGGGCCTCCCTCAAACCAAAACCTCGCAATTCACTCAAGACACCTTGGGAAACTCATCGGGGTGCCTCATCTGAGCCGCACAGCAATTTTCAACCCCCAATTCAAAAGTTCATTTTCTTAAAGAGACAGCGCACCTTAAATCAAAATGGCCGAAAAGGACCTCGTACAGTTCCCCAGTGATGAAATAAAGCAAATGCAACCTGATACTGATCATTATGAAGAGCTGGAGGTAGAACCCACACTTCCAGCAGACCAAGTCACGCGATCAAGGCGCTCTCTCAAACCAACTATAAAGATCACAGAAAACTATCACACCATGAAAGATGAGCTATGTGACAACCTGGAAGAGCTATGGGAACGAGTTTCCTCCCTCATATCAGGACTTAAGTCCTCCTCAGGCGATGCCACCAGTTTACAAGTCGCCGTCGGGCGGCTGAACGCAGCCCATGAAAGATACAAGAGACTGTCCACAAGGTATATAACCTTTCTAAAAGACTCTAATATTGAAGAAGCCCCGTCAGAATTGTGCAAGGCAGAATCAATAGACAGACAAAGAGACGCCATGGTGCTGGATGCTAAAGATAAAGTGGAACTCCGCATCTCTCATTTGCAAGAAACTAGATCACACAGATCGCATTCGTCCAAACATTCCTCACGGTCCTACAGATCATCATGCTCTAGAAGCTCCGCCCTGAGCGACAGATTACTAGAGGCCCGCATAAATGCAGAGCAATCCAAAGTGAGGCGTTCCTTCACCGAAAAAGAAGTCCTTGCGAGGGCAGAAGCACAGACGGCGGCCAAGAGGGCTGAAGCGGAAGCCAAGAGGGCAGAAGCGGAGGCAGAAGCCAAGAGGGCAGAAGCAGAGGCTCGAATAAAGATCCTTGAATCAGAGAGGGAAGAGGAAATTGCATTAGCAAAGGTAAGACTACTTGAGCAAGCATTGAGCCAAGGACTTGATTCAGTCTGCTTACCACCAGAGGAGATAGACGATCCAGTTGATCGCACCAGCGACTACATACTGAAACAGTTATCTGCACCACCCCCAGTGTGCAGTACTGTCCAAGCCAACAACACTGAAACCTCCAAGTCAGCTCTACCCGCAGTGCCAGTGACACCCACAGCACCCGAGCAATCCAATAACAGTCGCCCAGATGCGCCCTCTCAAGGACAGTTATTACAGCGAGATGGCTACCAGGTGTTCCCTGGCCTACCTCCACAGCTCAAGCAGCAGTCATCAGAATCTACAGAGGCTAGACCACAGCTCAACCCTGCAGCAACATCATTCTACCCGGAAGCATCTCACCCTTTCACGCCACGCAACCTATACGCCCCAGGGGCATCACAAGTTGTCATGGCAACAAGCAGTGAGAAATCAGATATGTCTGAGTTTGCCAGGTTTATGGTGAGCAGAGAGCTAATTAACACCAGTCTCTCAAAATTTGATGACCGTGCGGAGAGCTACAGAGCCTGTAAGGCAACCTTCAAAGCTGCCATCGCCAACCTCAACCTAACTGCAGAGCAGGAGCTTGACCTCTTGATCAAATGGCTGGGCCCAGGCTCCACAAATCGCATCAAGAGCCTTAGAACTGTCTATGTGGGACAAGCAGAAGCAGGTCTCGCTGCAGCCTGGCAGAGACTCGAACGCACCTTTGGCAGTGCAGAAGCAATAGAGAAGGCACTATTCAGGAGACTGCAGAACGTCCCCAAGATCAGTCTCAAGGATGTCCATAAGCTTCAGGATTTAAGTGATTTGCTCATGGAACTGGAGCTCGCCAAAAGAGACCCTCGTCTGTCCGGGCTGTGCTACCTGGATACAGCCCATGGGGTGAACCCAATCGTCGTGAAGTTACCATACAGCCTGCAAGAGAAGTGGGCGGCATCAGTCTCAAGGTACAAAAGAGTGCATGACGTCACTTTTCCCCCATTTATTTATTTCTGCAGATTCATCGATGAACAGTCCCAGATGAGGAATGACCCCAGCCTTGACTTCCTGGAGTTCAATACTACAGCCTCAGTGACACCATCATCAAGGTATGAAAGTATTGTACATAAACACAGAGACTTTAAGAGCAGCGTGAATGTTAGAAAGACTAACCTACCATCATCTGCAGTACCCACTGGTAGACAGTACACTACCTCATCAGGAGACAAGGCCTTCAATCGTGAATGTCCCATTCATAAAAAAACACACTCACTGAACAAATGCAGAGGATTTAGATCCAAAACCATACAGGAGCGCAAGAAAGTCCTCACCGAGCTTGGGGTATGTTTCAGATGCTGCGCTTCATTGGAGCACATGGCTAAGGACTGTAAATCCATTATCAAGTGTGAGGAGTGTCATAGTGAAAGACATACCTCAGCTATGCACCCAACTACACTCACAAGGGATTCACCTGCTGTCGTCACCACCAGTCCTGCTCAAAGTCATGGCGGGGAGCTCCAGAACCACGCTAACACAGCCACTGCTGTTTCCTGCTCATGCTTGGACGTATGTGGGGAGGGCCAGAGTGAGAAATGTTGTGCCCGCATATGCCTAATCAAGGTCTACCTGGAGGGGCTACCAGAAAAGGCAGTAAAAATGTATGCCATCATTGACGACCAAAGCAACCGCTCCCTAGCAGGACCTAAATTCTTTGAAGCCTTTGGAATAAAGGGACCGTCAGAACCCTACATCTTAAACACCTGCTTGGGTCGCATAGAGACTAGCGGCAGGAGGGCACAAGGATTCATCGCTTGTTCCGTCAGTGGAAATACGGAAATACCTCTACCGACGCTGATCGAATGCGATCAAATACCCAACCATAGGGATGAGATTCCTACCCCGGAAGCTGCATTTCACCATCCACACCTAAGGCACCTAGCCAACGTTATCCCACCTATGGACAACAACGCCGAGATTCTACTCCTGCTTGGCAGAGACAATCTAAGGGTACACAAGGTGCGTCAACAGTGTAATGGTCCAGACTATGCACCATACGCACAGAGACTGGACTTGGGATGGGTGGTCATAGGAAATGTATGCTTGGATCAACCAAGAATCTGCTCTTTCAAAACGTACGTGCGTGGAGATGGACGCACAACTTGCATTAAGCCTTGCCCTCATCACTATGAGGTGAAAGAGAAGCCTCCAGACCTCATACAACCACCTGACGACATTCCTCCCTTTGCCAACAACTTGGGAAGATTAGTCTTTCACACAAGCAAGGACGATGATAAAGTAGCTTTGTCAGTAGAGGACAGAGAATTTATCAAGATAATGGACAATGAGTTCCTTAAAGACGAAACCAATCACTGGGTTTCTCCATTACCCTTCCGAGCTACCAGGGTAAGACTCCCGAACAATAGGGAACAAGCTCTGTCTAGATTTAACTCTCTTCAGCGTACCATGAACAGTAAGCCTGAGATGAGAGAACACATCGTTGCCTTTATCGACAAAATCTTCCGCAACAACCATGCAGAACCAGCTCCTTCCTTAGGGAAGAACGACGAGTGCTGGTACTTGCCTTCATTTGGAGTGTATCACCCACGGAAACCTAATCAAATTAGGGTTGTTTTCGACTCAAGTGCCAAACATCAAGGTGTATTTCTTAATGATGTCCTTCTCACAGGTCCTAATCTGACGAATAACCTAGTTGGAGTGCTGATGAGGTTCAGAAAAGAGCTCGTTGCCATCACCGCTGACATTGAACAGATGTTCCACTGTTTCGTAGTCAGAGAGGACCACCGGAATTTCCTCAGGTTTCTGTGGTACAAGAATAACGACACCAACGCAGAGATGGCAGAATATCGTATGAGGGTACACGTATTTGGAAACAGCCCTTCACCTGCCGTGGCAACTTACGGCCTTCGACGCACTGCATTAGAGGGAGAATCCAAGTACGGTAAAGACGCCAGAGACTTTGTAGAAAAGGACTTCTACGTAGACGATGGACTCAAATCACTACCGACTGAAGAAGCGGCTATCGATCTGCTCAAAAGGACTCAAAGTATGTTGTACCAAGCTAAACTTAGACTACACAAAATTGCTTCAAACAGCCTGGCCGTTATGAGGGCCTTCGAATCAGGCGATCATGCACCAGGATTCAAGGACATTAACTTGGGACTGGACAGTCCACCTGTGCAGAGGAGCTTGGGCCTCAGATGGGATCTCTCAGCCGACTCCTTCGGTTTTCAGATAAGTTCTGCAGACAAGCCATTCACAAAACGAGGCGTCCTATCAGTGGTAAACAGCCTATTTGATCCGCTGGGATTTGTAGCGCCCATCACCATACAAGGTAAATCTCTACTGAGACAGTTTTCTGAAACAGTCAAGGATTGGGATACCCCACTTCCCTCCGAGAAAGAGCAAAAATGGGAAACCTGGAAGCGATCCTTGTGTGCCTTGGATGAGATCCACATCCCGAGATGCTATATTAAAACCTCACTTTCCTCTAGCATAAAGAAAGAACTCCACGTGTTCTCGGACGCCTCCACAGAGGCCATCGCAGCGGTTGCCTATCTGAAGGTGACAGAACCCAACAACCAAAACCACGTTGGATTCGTCTTTGGTAAGGCTAAGTTAGCCCCCAAGCCCGATCATACTATTCCCAGACTGGAACTTTGTGGAACTGTGTTGGCAGTGGAGATTGCGGATTTCGTACAACAAGAACTGGGTGTCGACATAGCCGAAGTCCAGTATTACACCGACAGTAAGGTCGTTTTAGGTTACATCCACAATCGGACCAAGCGATTTTATGTGTACGTTAGTAACCGCATAGAAAGAATCAGGAGGTCCTCCAAACCTGAACAATGGCACTACGTACCATCCGAACTTAATCCAGCAGATCACGCCACTAGGCCTATGTCTATAGGTTCCTTTACTAACTCTACTTGGCTTACAGGTCCAGAGTTTCTACTTGGAGAGGCGGACGAATGTGTACAGGAAGTTTTCAGCATCCAGGATCCGGATAATGATCCAGAAATCCGCGCTGAAGTTAGTGCATTAGTCACTGGAACAAAGCAAACCGCCAGCTTCAGTTGTCAGCGCTTTGAACGTTTCTCCAGTTGGATGAGACCCATCGAGAACGTCCCTGATGGGTGAACAGGACTGTATCTAGCTTCGCAGATCTTCTCCATTCCAAGTTGGAAAACAGGACTAATCTATGTTTGCATTCTAACATGTTTTTCTTTTACAGGTTGTTTATATTTTATGGACATTCGTCATAGTGAAATCCCCAAAGTGAATTTCAGACGGGGAGTGTGCTGTTCCTTTCATATTGAATTTCTGCACTGTATTATTTCTTGTTTTACCTATGTTGTTTAAGTCTATTGTTCTCTGCTGCCATCTGCTGGCCGGAATTTGTATGCTGCACGCCTCGTTCGTTGTCTATAAAGTTTTATCTCTGGGCGTGGTTTTAGCAGCCTTGGGCCTGGTCACTTCCTGTAGCCTTTTTCAGTGCTGCATTCCTTTGTGACTGGAGACACACACCTCGGCAGTTGCCTCAGCAGTTAGCCTCAGAAAAGACATCCACATCACAGCATCTACTGTATTCCATCACCGTATGTCACTGCTCTGGATCAAATAAACCCACGTTTGATTGCATCCTCATCTCTACGTCTGGATCCATCTAACCTGAGCATCTGCCGGTCCGGTCTGCTCCACTGCTTGGATACGAAGGTAGGCCAGTCACAAAGTCATTATCAGTTACAACTTCATTCGCCTTCATGTGGGGACAGAACATCATATTGAAAAAAAATTTATATTTTAATTGTACAGGTGTTCTCGGTCACGTTGATGCTCATGATGTTTATATTTTTTGTTATTTATGTATTTTTTTTTTCTACGGAGAGGGGGGTGATTTAAACTTATATTTTTTACATTTTTTTTAAACTTTTTTTATGCTTGTTGCGGTTATTAGTCGCGGGTCTGCTGTTTGAAACAGCGGAAACCCGCTGGCCATGACGCCCACTGCACGCGCAAACTGGCGCCATGTTTGCTCAAGTGAACGGGTCCGCATCCGTGATACAGATAGCCAGTGCCCGTATATTGCAGACCCGTTGTTTGTGGGCTGCAATGCAGGCATGGTCGGGCAACAGCTGTGTGCATGAGCCTTAATGGTGTAATTTATGGGTGGTTTCTATTATGCAAGCTCCTCAAAGTGACTTCAAATCTGAATTGGTCCTTAACGTTAATTTAGGAAATTTAAAAATTGCTTCTTAAATTCTAAGCCTTCTAATGTATTTAACCCCTTAAGAACCGGGCTCATTTTCACCTTAAGGACCAGGATATTTTTTACAAATCTGACCAGTGTCACTTTATGTGTGAATAAATGGGCTTTCACTTATCCATGCCATTCTGATATAGTTTTTTTCGTCACATATTGTACTTCATGACACTGGTAAAATGGAGTAAAAAAAATTCATTTTCATTTATAAAAAAAACACCAAATATACCAATTTTTTTTAAAAATTAGCAAATTTCCAAGTTTCAATTTTTCTACTTCTATAATACATAGTAATACCTAAAAAAATAGTTATTACTTTACATTCCCCATATGTCTACTTCATGTTTGGATCATTTTGGGAATGCCATTTTATTTTTTGGGGACGTTACATGGCTTAGGCTCCATTCACACGTCTGCAATTTCGTTCCACATTTTCCAAAACCCACTTTTTAAGGACCAGTTAAGGTCTGAAGTCACTTTGTGGGGCTTACATAATAGAAACCACCCAAAATGACCCCATTTTGGAAACTACACCCCTCAAGGTATTCAAAACAGATTTTACAAACTTTGTTAACCCTTTAGGTGTTCCACAAGAGTTATTGGCAAATGGAAATGAAATTTTCGAATTTCAATTTTTTGCAAATTTTCTATTTTAATCCATTTTTTCCAGTAACAAAGCAAGGGTTAACAGCCAAACAAAACTCAATATATATTGCCCTAATTCTGTCGTTTATAGAAACACCCCATGTGTGGTTGTAAACTACTGTATGGGCACACAACAGGGTGCAGAAGGAAAGAAATACCATATGGTTTCTGGGAGGCAGATTTTGCTGGATATCCCAATTTGAAGCCCCCTGATGCACCCCTAGAGTAGAAACTCCAAAAAAGTCACCCCATTTTGGAAACTACTGGATAAGGTGGCAGTTTTGTTGGTACTATTTTAGGGTACATAGGATTTTTGGTTGCTCTATATTACACTTTTTGTGAGGCAAAGTAACAAAAAATAGAAATTCAGATATTTTAATAAAGTTTGTAAAATCCGTTTTGAATACCTTTTAGGGGTGTAGTTTCTTAAATGGGGTCACTTTCTTGAGTTTCTACTCTAGGGGTGCTTCAAATGGGACATGGTGTCAAAAAACCAGTCCAGCAAAAACTGCCTTCCAAAAACCTTATGGCATTCCTTTTCTTCTGCGCCCTGCCGTGTGGCCATACAGCAGTTTACGACGACATATGGGGCATTTCTGTAGACTACAGAATCAGGGCAATAATTATTGAGTTTTGTTTGGCTGTTAACCCTTGCATTGTTACGGGAAAAAATTGATAAAAATGGAAAATTTGCCCAAAAATTGCTGTTTTGGCACCGTTTTTATTTTTTATTATTTACAACGTTCATGTGACAGGTTAGATCATGTGCTATTTTTATAGAACAGGTTCTTACGGACGCGGCGATACCTAATATGTATACCTTTTTTTTATTTATATATATGCTTTACACAATAATATCATTTTTGAAACAAAAAGAAAACATGTTTTAGTGTCTCCATAGTCTGAGAGCCATAGTTTTTTCAGTTTTTAGGCGATTGTCTCAGGTTTGGTATCATTTTTGCAGGATGATATGACAGTTAGATTGGCATATGACTTTTTGATCGCTTGCTACTATACTTTTTGTGATGTAAGGTTACAAAAAATTGCTTTTTTGACACAGCTTTTTTTTTACGGTGTTCACCTCAGGGTTTAGGTCATGTGGTATTTTTATAGAGCAGGTTCTTACGAACGTGGCGATACCTAATATGTCAACTTTTTTTTTTTTTTTTTACGTTTAACATAAAAAACCATTTTTGAAACAAGAGAGCCATAGTTTTTAGTTTTTTTTTGGGCCATTGTCTCATGTAGGGGCTCATTTTTTGCGGGATGAGGTGACGGTTTGATTGCTACTATTTTGGCGTACATTTGACTTTTTTCATCACTTTTATTTTTGGGAAGTAAGGTGTGCAAAATTTCTATTTCATCATAATTTATATTATTTTATTTTTTATGGTGTTCACCCTGCGGGGAAAGTAACATGACCGTTTTATAGATCAGGTCCTTATGGTCACGGTGATATCAAACTTGTGTAGGGAATTTTGATAAATGTGTTGTTTTTATTTTTACTTTTTTTTTTTGACCCAGACCCACTTGGTTCTTGAAGATCCAGGGGGTCTGATGTCTGTATAATTAGAGT
This sequence comes from Bufo bufo, assembly GCF_905171765.1. Taxonomy (NCBI): domain Eukaryota; kingdom Metazoa; phylum Chordata; class Amphibia; order Anura; family Bufonidae; genus Bufo; species Bufo bufo. The sequence goes on along the minus strand of NC_053391.1, from coordinate 274,190,133 downwards.
TGAGCGAACACCTGGATGTTCGGGTTCGAGAAGTTCGGCCGAACTTCCCGGAAATGTTCGCGTTCGGGATCCGAACCCGATCCGAACTTCGTCCCGAACCCCATTGAAGTCAATGGGGACCCGAACTTTTGGGCACTAAAAAGGCTGTAAAACAGCCCAGGAAAGAGCTAGAGGGCTGAAAAAGGCAGCAACATGTAGGTAAATCCCCTGCAAACAAAATGAATTAAAATAAAAATTAAAAAAATAAAAATGAACCAATATCAATTGGACAGAGGTCCCATAGCAGAGAATCTGGCTTCACGTCAGCAGAGAATCAGTCTCTTCATGCCATAGCAGAGAATCTGGCTTCATGTCAGCGCAGAATCAGTCTTCATGTCATAGCAGAGAATCAGGCTTCACGTCACCCACCACTGGAACAGGCCACTGTCACACATTTAGGCCCCGGCACCCAGACAGAGGAGAGCGGTCCCGTAACAGAGAATCTGGCCTTATGTCAGCGCAGAATCTGTCTTCATGTCATAGCAGAGAATCAGGCTTCACGTCACCCACCACTGGAACAGGCCACTGTCACACATTTAGGCCCCGGCACCCAGACAGAGGAGAGGTTCATTCAACTTTGGGTTGCCCCGCAATATAATGGTAAAATGAAATTAAAAATAGTATTGAATAAGGAAGTGCCCTGGAGTAGAATAATATATGGTTAAGGGGAGGTAGTTAATATCTAATCTGCACAAGGGATGGACAGGTCCTGTGGGATCCATGCCTGGTTCATTTTTATGAACGTCAGCTTGTCCACATTGGCTGTAGACAGGCGGCTGCGTTTGTCTGTAATGACGCCCCCTGCCGTGCTGAATACACGTTCAGACAAAACGCTGGCCGCCGGGCAGGCCAGCACCTCCAAGGCATAAAAGGCTAGCTCTGGCCACGTGGACAATTTGGAGACCCAGAAGTTGAATGGGGCCGAACCATCAGTCAGTACGTGGAGGGGTGTGCACAGGTACTGTTCCACCATGTTAGTGAAATGTTGCCTCCTGCTAACACGTTCCGTATCAGGTGGTGGTGCACTTAGCTGTGGCGTGTTGACAAAACTTTTCCACATCTCTGCCATGCTAACCCTGCCCTCAGAGGAGCTGGGTGTGACACAGCTGCGTTGGTGACCTCTTGCTCCTCCTCTGCCTTCGCCTTGGGCTTTCCATGGTTCCCCTGTGACATTTGGGAATGCTCTCAGTAGCGCGTCTACCAACGTGCGCTTGTACTCGCGCATCTTCCTATCATGCTCCAGTGTAGGAAGTAAGGTGGGCACATTGTCTTTGTACCGGGGATCCAGCAGGGTGGCAACCCAGTAGTCCGCACACGTTAAAATGTGGGCAACTCTGCTGTCGTTGCGCAGGCACTGCAGCATGTAGTCGCTCATGTGTGCCAGGCTGCCCAGAGGTAAGGACAAGCTGTCCTCTGTGGGAGGCGTATCGTCATCGTTCTGAGTTTCCCCCCAGCCACGCACCAGTGATGGGCCCAAGCTGCTTTGGGTGCCACCCCGCTGTGAACATGCTTCATCCTCATCCTCATCCTCCTCCACCTCCTCCTCATCCTCGTCCTCCTCGTCCTCCAGTAGTGGGCCCTGTCTGGCCACATTTGTACCTGGCCTCTGGTGTTGCAAAAAACCTCCCTCTGAGTCACATCGAAGAGACTGGCCTGAAAGTGCTAAAAATGACCCCTCTTCCTCCTGGGCCACCTCCTCTTCCATCATCGCCCTAAGTGTTTTCTCAAGGAGACATAGAAGTGGTATTGTAACGCTGATAACGGCGTCATCGCTACTGGCCATGTTGGTGGAGAATTCGAAACAACGCAACAGGGCACACAGGTCTCGCATGGAGGCCCAGTCATTGGTGGTGAAGTGTGTCTGATTCGCAGTGCGACTGACCCGTGCGTGCTGCAGCTGAAACTCAACTATGGCCTGCTGCTGCTCGCACAGTCTGTCTAGCATATGCAAGGTGGAGTTCCACCTGGTGGGTACGTCGCATATGAGGCGGTGAGCGGGAAGGCCGAAGTTACGCTGTAGCGCAGACAGGCAAGCAGCGGCAGGGTGTGAACACCGGAAGCGCGAACAGACGGCCCGCACTTTATGCAGCAGCTCTGACATGTCGGGGTAGTTGCGAATGAACTTCTGCACCACCAAATTCAGCACATGCGCCAGGCAAGGGATGTGCGTCAATCCAGGTAGGCCAAGAGCTGCAACGAGATTTCGCCCATTATCGCACACCACCAGGCCGGGCTTCAGGCTCACCGGCAGCAACCACTCGTCGGTCTGTTGTTCTATACCCCGCCACAACTCCTGTGCGGTGTGGGGCCTGTCCCCCAAACATATGAGTTTCAGAACGGCCTGCTGACGTTTACCCCGGGCTGTGCTGAAGTTGGTGGTGAAGGTGTGTGGCTGACTGGATGAGCAGGTGGAAGAAGAGGAGGAGGAAGCTGAGTAGGAGGAGGAGGAGACAGGAGGCAAAGAATGTTGCCCTGCGATCCTTGGCGGCGGAAGGACGTGCGCCAAACAGCTCTCCGCCTGGGGCCCAGCCGCCACTACATTTACCCAGTGTGCAGTTAGGGAGATATAGCGTCCCTGGCCGTGCTTACTGGTCCACGTATCTGTGGTTAGGTGGACCTTGCCACAGATGGCGTTGCGCAGTGCACACTTGATTTTATCGGACACTTGTTTGTGCAGGGAAGGCACGTCTCTCTTGGAGAAGTAGTGGCGGCTGGGAACAACATACTGTGGGACAGCAAGTGACATGAGCTGTTTGAAGCTGTGTGTGTCCACCAGCCTAAATGACAGCATTTCATAGGCCAGTAGTTTAGAAATGCTGGCATTCAGGGCCAGGGATCGAGGGTGGCTAGGTGGGAATTTACGCTTTCTCTCAAATGTTTGTGAGATGGAGAGCTGAACGCTGCCGTGTGACATGGTTGAGATGCTTGGTGACGCAGGTGGTGGTGTTGGTGGTACATCCCATGTTTGCTGGGCGGCAGGTGCCAACGTTCCTCCAGAGGCAGAGGAAGAGGCCGAGGCGGCGGCAGCAGCAGCAGAAGAGGCCGAGGCGGCTGCAGCAGCAGAAGAGGTAGCAGGGGAGCCTGAGTGACTTCCTTGTTTTTAAGGTGTTTACTCCACTGCAGTTCATGCTTTGCATGCAGGTGCCTGGTCATGCAGGTTGTGCAAAGGTTCAGAACGTTAATGCCTCGCTTCAGGCTCTGATGGCACAGCGTGCAAACCACTCGGGTCTTGTCGTCAGCACATTGTTTGAAGAAGTGCCATGCCAGGGAACTCCTTGAAGCTGCCTTTGGGGTGCTCGGTCCCAGATGGCGGCGGTCAGTAACAGGCGGAGTCTCTTGGCGGCGGGTGTTCTGATTTTGCCCACTGCTCCCTCTTTTGCTACGCTGTTGGCTCGGTCTCACCACTGCCTCTTCCTCCGAACTGTGAAAGTCAGTGGCACGACCTTCATTCCATGTGGGGTCTAGGACCTCATCGTCCCCTGCATCGTCTTCCACCCAGTCTTGATCCCTGACCTCCTGTTCAGTCTGCACACTGCAGAAAGACGCAGCAGTTGGCACCTGTGTTTCGTCATCATCAGAGACGTGCTGAGGTGGTATTCCCATGTCCTCATCATCAGGAAAAATAAGTGGTTGTGCGTTAGTGCATTCTATCTCTTCCACCCCTGGGGAAGGGCTAGGTGGATGCCCTTAAGAAACCCTGGCAGCAGAGTCTTCAAACAGCATAAGAGACTGCTGCATAACTTGAGGCTCAGACAGTTTCCTTGATATGCATGGGGGTGATGTGACAGACCGATGGGCTTGGTTTTCATGCGCCATCTGTGCGCTTTCTGCCGAAGACTGGGTGGGAGATAATGTGAACGTGCTGGATCCACTGTCGGCCACCCAATTGACTAATGCCTGTACCTGCTCAGGCCTTACCATCCTTAGAACGGCATTGGGCCCCACCAAATATCGCTGTAAATTCTGCTGGCTACTGGGACCTGAGGTAGTTGGTTCACTAGGACGTGTGGCTGTGGCAGAACGGCCACGTCCTCTCCCAGCACCAGAGGGTCCACTACCACCACCACGACCATGTCCACGTCCGCGTCCGCGTCCCTTATTAGATGTTTTCCTCATTGTTCCCGTTCACCACAATATTGAGAATGGCAAATTTGGGAATGCTTTTTCAACCCAGAACAAAAAGTCTGCTTTTACGGTCACTACAAATAACTTGACCAGCTCAAACAGTGCAGATTTGGTTGAATAGAGATGTGAGACCTGTTTTTTTTTGGCGCTGTGTGACAGGTATAGGTTTAATCACAGAATGACACTTCTATCAGCACGCTAGCGTGTGTCTTTGGTTTTTCTGAATGACACTATCAATACCTTCAATGTAAGATTTTCTTTTTGGGATAGATTTCAAGTAGGCCTCAAATACCAGAAACTAGTTATTTTGAGAATGGCAAATTTGGGAATGCTTTTTCAACCCAGAAAAAAGTGTGCTTTTACGGTCAATACAAATAACTTGACCAGCTAAAACAGTACAGATTTGGTTGAATAGAAATGTCAGGTCTATTTTTTAGGCGCTGGGTGACAGGCTCAACTTGCCCCTGATGTAATATATGGCCAAAAAATAACCACACTGTTGATGGTTAAATGCACTTGGGTGACACAGGCTCAGCCTGCACCAGATGTAGTATATGGCCAAAAAATAACCAGACTGTTGATGGTTAAATGCACTTCGGTGACACAGGCTCAGCCTGCAGCTGATGTAGGATATAGCACAAAATAACCACACTATCGATGGTTAAATACACTTGGTGATAGCTCGTGCTGGCTCACCACAAGTCACAAAATGGCCGCCGATCACCCCAGAAAAAAAGTGATCTAAAAACGCTCTGGGCAGCCTCAAAAAAGTGAGCAAGTCAATAATAGCACTTCAATGATCCACAGCTGCAGATCGATCACAGAATGAAGTCTTTTGGAGGAGTTAATCTGCCTAATCTCGCCCTAACGTCGCAGCTGCAACCTCTGCCTATACTGATTATAGCAGAGTGACGTGCTGTACTACGTGACTCCAGCTTAAATAGAGGCTGGGTCACATGGTGCACTGGCCAATCACAGCCATGCCAATAGTAGGCATGGCTGTGATGGCCTCTTGGGCCAAGTAGTATGACGCTTGTTGATTGGCTGCTTTGCAGCCTTTCAAAAAGCGCCAAGAAAGCGCCGAACACCGAACCCGGACTTTTACGAAAATGTTCGGGTTCGGGTCCGTGTCACGGACACCCCAAAATTCGGTACGAACCCGAACTATACAGTTTGGGTTCGCTCATCCCTATGTATAATACAATACAGTACACTATATAGTTTACTGTACTGTATTCTCACTTTACTTCTGCTGGCACATCACAAAGAGGGCTGCGGGAAGGGGAATAAACATAAAAAAAAGCATTGTGAAGTTTCTGATCCCCGCGGTCACGGAAGCGCTGCAAACCGCAGATCTGAATTGACCTGCGGTTTGCAGCAATCGCCGATACGGGGGGTCACAGGACCCCCCTCGGCATTGACCCAGGGTGCCTGCTGATTGATTTCAGCGCGCATCCAGTTCCGATCACCGCCCACAGCACGGCGGTGATCGGAACTACACAGGGCGTACCTGTACGCCCTGTGTCCTTAAGTACCAGAACATGAGGGCGTACAGGTACGCGCTGTGTCCGTAAGAGGTAAAAAAAAAAAAATGACATTTAAAAAATTATGTCAATATAAAATAGACGTATGGTGAATGTTGGAAATTAGTGAAAATTTTGGATTGTTTTATAAATAAAGGTAAAACATATGAAGTACAATGTGACACAAGAAAACAGTCTCAGAATGGCCTAGATAAGTAAAAGCATTCCAAACTTATTAACACATAATTAGATTTGTAAAATTATGCTTGGTCAGGAAGGGGGTAAATGGCCTGGTCTCGAAGGGGGTAAATAATTTTTATTGATTTTATTTGTAATTTTCCATGTTCCATGTTTTTACATCCTGTAGAAATGAAATGAATGGGGCTTGCGTGAAAACGGAAGACATCCAGATGCAATGCATTTTTCACTGACGGTTCCTAGGTTGCTAGGAGATGTTGAGTGCTATTCTTCAGTTTTTCTTCATGCTTCCATGCGGGTAAAAAAAAGTTTGTTGCACGGATATTTTTACACTGCATTCTACACAAAGGAATGTCGAGCAGCGGGGTGTGCCAGGGGCCAGGCCATGGCCTGCACTACAGTCTTGGCAAATTTACTAATGCTGCGCCAGGAAAAAGGCATAAGTTTCAGAAAACTTTTCTATCAGGTGCAAAGACTACAAAAAATGTGCCTAATTTAGAAACATAGAAACATAGAATGTGTCGGCAGATAAGAACCATTTGGCCCATCTAGTCTGCCCAGATGAGATTATTTTCAAATGGTCCATAAGACCAACTAAGCCTTTTTCATACCATATGCTATTATTGAATTCTTAAAACATAACTTTTATTTGATTCATGTTAATTGTCTACTGACTAATAAACTGTTAAAATTATCAGCTGTGTCTGTGGATACTTTGTTATTTATCAGTATTGTAACACTGTTTTTCACTTCACAGTGTATTATACCAAGCACAGGGATGCAGTGAGTCATAATAGCATCTGCTACAAGCTCACTAAGCTCATATCCATGCACTATTTGCTACTACATATACACCTTTGTTACTTGTAACCATAGGCACTAGCTGTCTAAAACCTCAAATGCTGCCACCCAACATGTTTCGCCGGCTAACCTGGCATCCTGGTATGGTGGTAATTTAATCCTTCTGATTATGACCTCATATGTACAGTATTACTAGCAAATCCCCAACACATCGGAGCCCTTTTGCACCATCATCTCAGTTGTTATAATTTTTAGGACTTTCTTAGCCAGTTCTTTTACCTCCCAAATGGATTACATAAAGTTTAAAACATTTCTATACTTATATACATATTAACTGTATTATTGTCAGTCACAAATGTGTATTTGAGATAGTATTTCATTCTCATTAGTAGACTGACTATTTGAAATTAATTAATTTTTTTATGTATTTCACTTTTTTATTCACTTTTATGTAATCCAATTACACATATTATCACTTGTACTTATTTTTAGAGATGAGCAAATTTTTCTAAAATTCGATTCAGGCGGTTTAACGAATTTTCTGAAAAGATTCGATCCGAATTTATTCGAGGCGAATTACGTTAAAAATCCTATGTACCCAGCACCAAATTGAATACTTGACACTTTATGTAATTTATGTATCTGATGTGTTCAGCCAAGATGATTATGGCAGACAACTACAACTAAACACCATTATTCCAACTGAATATCCGTCCCAAATCCCAACACAGCCATCCAAGAAAGAAGACTTCCCACCCCCCAGCAACAATTTTGCCAAATTTTAACTTCTTATAATATTTAAATATAAATAAACACACAATTTTAAATTTCATCACTGTCTCTGTTTTTATTCCGTGCAGCAACATATGAGAGTGTGCCTGTCATACCTATTTTTATAAATATTTTTTATACATTTACGGCCTTTGGGTGTGCCGATGACAGAGCACCTCATTTCATACTACTAAACTGGTGAGCCACTGTAAAACGTATCTATTTTTGACAAATCTCCATACACCCAACAGTCTGAGCTCCCAATTTAGTAAAAAGGGACATTTGGAGCTGCATGGAAGATAAATGTAGAAAAATAGAACTCTACACATTCGATGACCAAACTACCAACGATCCGTCAACCGGTACCACATTATCATATCATATACAGAAACATTTAATGAACTGGAAAAACTGCTACATAAGCAACTAAAACTTAAGTGGGAGATTAAAACCCTAACACAATACCTAGAAAGAGGATATACACCTAAGGGCCTAACCCTAACAAAAGACCCAGCACAAGACCTATATAGCAAGGAGTTCAAAAAAGAATGGGATACTTTTCTGAAGACCCAATCATGCACACTAGTACAACTAATAATCAAAAGACGTACACAAATGTTAGAAGAAATTATAACACAAATTGAAAAACTAAAAGAAACACTAGACAAAGCCCCAAAAGACGACGAATACATGAAATGGCAAGCTAGAATCTGTAAAGGGCTAGACTCATTAGAACGGGAAATAATTTATAAAAAGATGAAAAAACTCAAACACAATAAACAAAACAAAAGTACATTACATCAATCAGAATGGAGAGACAACACGATAGAGAGCCCCCGGCAGGAAGGAAGAAACCCTAACAAAGAAAAAGAAAGGGAACAAGAAGACAAGAAAGATAGAGAGAAACACAACAACCAAAACCCAAACAACTCACCCCCACAATACAACATCACATTTTTTAGACCAAACTCCCTCACACCACAGAATGAGACACAAAAAAACATTAAAACCATTCCTTCCTACATAAAAGACACCACCGATATCATCACCATACTCGAAACAATGGAATATCAACCGAATTGGACCTTAGGCACATTAGACGTGAATTCACTTTACATTATTATAGATCATAGACAAGGCATCCACTCACTCAAAAAACACCTAACGAACAACAACCAACTGAAAGAGGAACAAATTGACTTCATCATCACCGGTGTTCATTACATACTCACACACAACTATTTTGTATTCGAATCAGACTATTATTTACAAACGAGGAACTGCCATGGGCACCAGATTTGCCCCTAGCTATGCCAACATCTTCATGTCCCAATGGGAAGAAGATGTTGTGCAACCACTCATGGGGGGCAGTCTGGTGCTCTGAAAACGCTGCATAGATGATATCATATTCATTTGGCAGGACACTGAAACCGCTCTACAATCCTTTCTAGAAAACATAAATATAAATAACCTAAACCTAAAATTCTCAAACAAAACCACCGAAACGCAAATAGAATTTCTCGACCTTTTGATCCAAATTAATGACAACAAACTCACATGCAGTACTTATCAAAAACCCATCATGAAAAACAGTCACACCCTTTTTTCCAGCTGCCATCTCCCAAGATGGTTAACAAATATCCCCACAAGTCAGTTCAGGCGTCTTAAATGCAAATGCACTGACAACAAAAAATTGGAGGAAGAGGCAATATGTATGGAACAAAAATTCATAGACAAAAAATATCCAGAGAAAATGATTGATAACTCACTAGAAAAAGTAAGGAAAATGAACAGACAAGAATTCTTCAAAGATCTAGAAAAACCAACAAAACCTACACAACCAAATGAAGAAATGTGACTTATCTTACCGTACAACACACAACACAAAACAATCGAAAAAATTATTAATAAACACTGGCACCACTTATTAAAAGATAAAATTATCAGCCCAATATTAAACACCACACCAACTATTGTATATACCAAAGCCCCCAATTTAGGAATTAAAAGACCAACTATCAAACAAAAGAAAAAAGGGATCCCAAACAATTGGCTTTCAATAAAAGGTTTTCATAGATGTGGCCTCTGCAGCAATTGCAAAATAACCAAATTCCCCAGGAAAACAATAGAAATCCATTCCACACAAAACTCATTCATTCATCGCATCAATGACTGTCTAACATGCAATACCACGGACGTCATCTACATGCTGACATGTCCATGCAATAAACAATACATAGACAGAACTAAAAGACCGATGAAGAAAAGGATAGCAGAGCACATTACGAACATAAAAAAGGGATATGAACTACACTCAGTATCAAAGCACTACAAGATATACCACAATAGCGACCCAACAACACTAACATTCACAGCAATAGAGAAGATCCACAGACCTTGGAGGGGAGGAAACCACATAGAAAATATGTCTAGGGCTGAATCAACATGAATATTCAAATTCGACACCATATCCCCAGCAGGCCTCAACGCAGAACTAGAGATTTTTGGATTGTGGAGGTGGCAGCAGCATGAGGAGGCCACCGTGGCTCGGCACGATTTAATAATACATGTTCTCCAGCACAAAAGGCTTGGCAAATTGATTGTCCAGGAATTTCCATTGAAGATTGGGATAATATATTGGCGAATTTAAGTTTAGTTTCTTTTAATTTCAATCAAGTTTTGATTCTATTTAATATTACATTTTTAATAAATTTAATTTAAAAAAATTAAGTGTTGCCTAAGACAGGAGAGAATCGGCCAGTCTTTTGGTTATTCGACGACGTGGTTGCGATGGAGAAAGCATTCCAAAACACAATTTCTCTCCAGCTGGAGACGAATCCTGTCAAAATTGATGGAAGTCCAGTATCGGCTGCTCATCGAGCCAGATACTTCTGGGGGAACCTGCCTAGCATGAACAGGCCTCTAGTAGCTACTTACAATGAGAAGACAAAGCTTCAAGATTGCTTGGAGCCTGGAAGAGTCACAAAGTTTATCAAGATTCAAACCATAACTACCAGCCCCTGTTCTCTTTGTCAGGGAAAACTTCACGAGTTCCCAGTCATCATGCATGGGAAGGAGGACATCATGTGGTGCACGGAGATGGAGAAGGTCTTCGGATTCCCCCCCTCACTATGCAGACGTCTCAGAAATGAACTGCTGCTCCCGACAGAAGCTCCTGGGAAGTTCATGGAGCGTCCCAGTCATCCGGCATCTATTCACCCCACTGAAGGTTTATTTTGAAAGTGTGTAGAAGCCACACTGGGCCCCCACGCTGCAGATTTATCATGGAGACACCGGATTTTATAATATTACATTAGTATATAAAGAAAAAAACTAAATGAAGCCCCTTTATCACCCGACTCCCAAGTGCGATCGGCTACATCATCATCATCGAGTACTGTCTGTACGTCACTGATGTCCTCCTCAACCGTCTCTGGGTCAGCAGCCTGACCGTTCGCAACCCCAGCTCCCACGCCACTCTCCTCATCACTACTTTCCCGCCTAGTGGAGGAAAGGACAGAGGCAGGTTGAGGACAGGAGAGGGCACAGGGCCAGCTCCTGGGCCATGCCAACTAAGGGTTGTGTCTGACAAACCCACTGACTCTTGGCTGGGGGTGTCTGATGTAAGTTGCAATGAAGTCGAAGATCGAGTCAACAATTCAAGAACCGCTGGGTTGCTGGTCATGACACGACCGCTAGCTGACACTGGGAGCTCAGGCATCTCGAAGTGACCCCTGCTGCCACGGCCTCTTACTCTGCTGCGACCTCTGCCTGCGCCACAAACATTTAGGCCTCTGCCACTCCCCTGTGCAGGGCCTGACACTTCTCTGACTGACATACTGTTAGATCAAATAGCCAAATGTTAGATCAAATATTTTTTATTTCGCCACTAATACACAGCAAACAGGGCTTTAGAATATATCACTGCACCACTAAACGGCAAATAGGGCCTATTTTTTTTCTATTTTTACACAAAATGCTTTTCAACAAATAACTGCAACAATGAAAGGAGAATATATTTGTTTTTGAATAACGATTATCGAGATTTTTCATACATTACTTGACATTTACATCCAATTCATTTGTATAATACAATAGAAAATTATCATTCATAGTGTACATTGACATACATTTTTAAACCCTAATCCCCCCTCCCTATTACTTCCATTTGATATGCTCGTTGTTGCCCTAGTGTCGCCCTAGTGTCACCAGGAGCGCGGCGCAGCCACACATCCTCCTCACATTTTATCTATATCTGAAATCACCTCAGGACCTATGAATTTAACTAAAACATCTCCCCAGATCATAAAGAATTCTATTAATCACGAGTCCTATCTCCAGTCTTCCCAGGTTCGTTCCCTATCAGATATCTTTTGGGATCCATCAAATAATATCTTTTCATAACTCTTGATCTTATTCAATTATCCTTTCCATATTTCTTATTCCGGGTGCTTTTCAGAGACCCAGATGCTAGTAATGATAACCCGGGCTATCATTGATCCTTTAAACCATAGCGATTTACGCTATTTATTTACCATGTTATCAGGTAATTATCCTAACAATTATAGCTCCATTGGATATTTTTGGGAAGTAACTCCATGTAATTTTCATATATTTGTTCCCAGAAATTTTGTATAACTGGGAAATTCCATAACATATGTTTTAAGTCTGCCTTTTCGTGGCGACATTTGGGACATTTATCACCAGCATTGTTTTTAAACCTACCAAGCAACAATGGAGTATAATATAGCCTATGTGTGATGTTAAATTGTACCAGCCGGTGATTTTTGGATATAGATGCTTTCTTTATATTTCTATATATACTATGCCAATGAAGTATCCTCTCGTATCCAGCATCTTGCTGCCACCTAAATTCACTCGTGTATTTAACAACTTTACCTAAACCTAATAAGATTTTCTGATATACTTGTAACCTAGTAACATAGTACATAAGGCCAGAAAAAGACATTTGTCCATCTAGCCTTTTATCCTGCAAGTTGATCCAGAGGAAAAAAAAAAACTGTGAGGTAAAAGTCAATTTACCCCACTTTAGGGGAATAAAAAATTCCTTCCCGACTCCAATCAGGCAATCAGACTAACTCCCTGGATAAACTACCCCTCTCTAGTATTACACTCCAGAAATACATCCAGGCCCCTCTTGAATTACTTTATTGTACTCACCATCACCACTTCCTCAGGCAGAGAGTTCCATAGTCTCACTGCTCTTACCGTAAAGAATCCTTTTCTATGTTTGTGTACAAACCTTCTTTCCTCCAGACGCAGAGGATGTCCCCTCGTCACAGTCACAGTCCTGGGGATAAATAGATGATGGGATAGATCTCTGTACTGACCCCTGATATATTTATATATATATATTAGATCTCCCCTCAGTCTTCTTTTTTCTAAAGTGAATAACCCTAATTTTGATAATCTTTCAGGGTACTGTAGTTGCCCCATTCCAGTTATTACTTTAGTTGCCCTCCTCTGGACCCTCTCCAGCTCTGCTATGTCTGCCTTGTTTACAGGAGCCCAGAACTGTACACAGTACTCCATGTGTGAAACAGATACCCTCGCGCCTCGAAAAGTATAACAAAAATTTGTGAATTAATCTTCTTTATTATATAGTGTTTATCTTTAATAGAGCGAAAAGCATGTTGTAATTGTGCATATGTATATTTAACCACTAAAAGAGTTCCTCCAGTTCACACAAACCTAGAGCATTAACTATTTGCGAAATTCGAAAAATATCCCTCTTTTCCCAGAATTTCTGTTTTATAAACCTCAACTCTGCTAAACCCTAACTACTGTGAAGAAGTCCGGGTTCGGGTCTGGGTACTAAACATGCCTTTTTTTTCTCACACTCATGCAAAATGCATTAAAACACTTTGCACTCGCCCGGAAAAATCACCCGTGTGAAAGAGGCCTAATAGTTGCCTATTGCATAGGGTCAATAATTGACTAATTTATGATGAGACACATACCCCGTAATAAATTAGGTGCATCTTACAGCAGCAAAAAGTTACTAAAAAGACTGTAAAAAAATGATGGTCTTAATAAATGACCCCAATGACTCAGTTCCTGTCCATTTCTCTCTGGCCCATAGCGACTTCTATAAAGCATATCAATAAGTGCTTTTAGAAACAGCTCAGGTAATATGGCAGCCACCATAATTATATTTAGTACTTACTCCACACCCCAATCATGGGGGTGGATGGGAAGATCTGAGCTCCTCCCGGGGGGCGAGTCTTCCACACACACTGTACCCATCACCATATGTCATAAATACTGCTGATTTTAGCATATAAAACACATGACAAAATTAAAATACTCCTCCATAGATCACTGTAGTGGCCAGAACATAATCTGGGCACTTGATAAGCAGAGAAGTAAGTAAAAACAACACCATTGATGCAGTGGGAAAAAAAACGCATGATTGATCAATGTGAACACAAGCCGAGTCCACAATATCATGCTAGCTAATTTGTCCATTGCTGCAGGGGAGAAAAAAACGCATGATTGAACAATGTGAACTGAATAGTTCGAAACATGTCAGCCAACTACGGTGGTGGGTGAGGTGTGTACTGGATGTATTCCTTTTATGAATCCGAATAAAGGCGAAGCAACCTTCTGAAGCTCTGTATGCTGGGACGTTTTTTCTTTCGTATGTTACACAAAATGCAGTTCAGTGTTTGCAAATATAAAATTGGAGAGATAAAATCCTCTGCCTGAGAATTGTATTGGCAGCTTTGTGAATTAGGCCTCATGCACACGACCGTTTTTGTGGTCCGCATCCGAGCCGCATTTTTTGCTGCTCGGGTGCGGACCCATTCAGTCCGTGTGCTGTCCGCATCCGTTGCACCGTTCTGTCCCCCCCAAAAAATATAGCAACGTTTTGCGGACAAGAATAGGCATTTCTACAATGGGTCATCCGTTCCGTTCCACGGGCCGCAAAAAACGGCATGGTCGTGTGCATGTAGCCTTAAGAAGAGAAACATTTATATATTTCTGACAGCTTCAAAATTAGACAACAGTATAGGGATGCAGCAGGTAAGGGCGCCTTCACATGTGGTTGAACGATTGAGAAGTTCAGGGAAAGATTATTCACAGTGTAGGGATATAATAGGGAGGCATTATCCACACTGTAGGGAGAGAGCAGAGACGAATAGGGGAGTGTAAAGCCTGGGTAATAGGAGATATTCTATTACACCTGGCTGCACTAATTGGGGTTACTAAAAGTGATCTATTTCTACAGATTTTAGGTTGTTTTAAACAGTAATTGCAGTAATTCTAGCATCTGTTCTTGGCTTGAAAGTGCTGTCTGATACAACCAATTTTGGGGTGTATTTATTTTATATATATAAAAGTACGTCCATTCATACTTGCTTTTGTGGTGACTTTCCAGTCTGATGCAAACAGTTTAGGTGTGTGTTAATTTTAAATATATAAAAGTACGTCCATTCATCCTTGCTTTTGGGGTGAAAGTGCGGTCTGATACAACCAGTTTTGGGGTGTGGTTATTATATATATATACAAACCGGATTCCAAAAAAGTTGGGACACTAAACAAATTGTGAATAAAAACTGAATGCAATGATGTGGAGATGGCAAATGTCAATATTTTATTTGTAATAGAACGTAGATGACAGATCAATCGTTTAATCCGAGTAAATGTATCATTTTAAAGGAAAAATACGTTGATTCCAATTTTCACGGTGTCAACAAATCCCAAAATAGTTGGGACAAGTAGCAATAAGAGGCTGGAAAAAGTAAATTTGAGCATAACGAAGAGCTGGAAGACCAATTAACACTAATTAGGTCAATTGGCAACATGATTGGGTATAAAAAGAGCTTCTCGGAGTGGCAGTGTCTCTCAGAAGCCAAGATGGGTAGAGGATCACCAATTCCCACAATGTTGCGCAGAAAGATAGTGGAGCAATATCAGAAAGGTGTTACCCAGCGAAAAATTGCAAAGACTTTGCATCTATCATCATCAACTGTGCATAACATCATCCGAAGATTCAGAGAATCTGGAACAATCTCTGTGCGTTAGGGTCAAGGCCGTAAAACCATACTGGATGCCTGTGATCTCCGTGCCCTTAAACGACACTGCACCACAAACAGGAATGCTACGGTAAAGGAAATCACAGAATGGGCTCAGGAATACTTCCAGAAACCATTGTCAGTGAACACAATCCACCGTGCCATCCGCCGTTGCCAGCTGAAACTCTAAAGTGCAAAGAAGAAGCCATTTCTAAGCAAGATCCACAAGCTCAGGCGTTCTCACTGGGCCAGGGATCATTTAAAATGGAGTGTGGCAAAATGGAAGACTGTTCTGTGGTCAGACGAGTCACGATTCGAAGTTCTTTTGGGAAATCTGGGACGCCATGTCATCCGGACCAAAGAGGACAAGAACAACCCAAGTTGTTATCAACTCTCAGTTCAGAAGCCTGCATCTCTGATGGTATGGGGTTGCATGAGTGCGTGTGGCATGGGCAGCTTGCATGTCTGGAAAGGCACCATCAATGCAGAAAAATATATTCAGGTTCTAGAACAACATATGCTCCCATCCAGACGTCATCTCTTTCAGGGAAGACCCTGCATTTTTCAACAAGATAATGCCAGACCACATTCTGTATCAATCACAACTAGAGTTGAGCGAACACCTGGATGTTCGGGTTCGAGAAGTTCGGCCGAACTTCCCGGAAATGTTCGGGATCAGAACCCGACCCGAACTTCGTCCCGAACCCGAACCCCATTGAAGTCAATGGGGACCCAAACTTTTCGGCACTAAAAAGGCTGTAAAACAGCCCAGGAAAGAGCTAGAGGGCTGCAAAAGGCAGCAACATGTAGGTAAATCCCCTGCAAACAAATGTGGATAGGGAAATGAATTTAAAAAAAATTAAATAAAAAATTAACCAATATCAATTGGACAGAGGTCCCATAGCAGAGAATCGGGCTTCACGTCAGCAGAGAATCAGTCTCTTCATGCCATAGCAGAGAATCTGGCTTCATGTCAGCAGAGAATCAGTCTCTTCATGCCATAGCAGAGAATCTGGCTTCATGTCAGCAGAGAATCAGTCTTCATGTCATAGCAGAGAATCAGGGTTCACGTCACCCACCACTGTAACAGGCCACTGTCACATATTTAGGCCCCGGCACCCAGACAGAGGAGAGAGGTCACGTAACAGAGATTCAGGCTTCATGTCAGCAGAGAATCAGTCTTCATGTCATAGCAGAGAATCAGGCTTCACGTCACCCACCACTGGAACAGGCCACTGTCATATATTTAGGCCCCGGGACCCAGACAGAGGAGAGAGGTCCCGTAACAGAGATTCAGGCTTCATGTCAACACAGAATCAGTCTTCATGTCATAGCAGAGAATCAGGCTTCACGTCACCCACCACTGGAACAGGCCACTGTCACACATTTAGGCCCAGGCAGAGGAGAGAGGTCCCGTAACAGAGATTCAGGCTTCATGTCAGCAGAGAATCAGTCTTCATGTCATAGCAGAGAATCAGGCTTCACGTCACCCACCACTGGAACAGGCCACTGTCACATATTTAGGCCCAGGCACCCAGGCAGAGGAGAGAGGTCCCATAACAGAGATTCAGGCTTCATGTCAGCACAGAATCAGTCTTCATGTCATAGCAGAGAATCAGGCTTCACGTCACCCACCACTGGAACAGGCCACTGTCGCATATTTAGGCCCCGGCACCCAGACAGAGGAGAGAGGTCCCGTAACAGAGATTCAGGCTTCATGTCAGCACAGAATCAGTCTTCATGTCATAGCAGAGAATCAGGCTTCACGTCACCCACCACTGGAACAGGCCACTGTCACATATTTAGGCCCAGGCACCCAGGCAGAGGAGAGAGGTCCCGTAACAGAGATTCAGGCTTCATGTCAGCAGAGAATCAGTCTTCATGTCATAGCAGAGAATCAGGCTTCACGTCACCCACCACTGGAACAGGCCACTGTCACATATTTAGGCCCCGGCACCCAGACAGAGGAGAGAGGTCCCGTAACAGAGATTCAGGCTTCATGTCAGCACAGAATCAGTCTTCATGTCATAGCAGAGAATCAGGCTTCACGTCACCCACCACTGGAACAGGCCACTGTCACACATTTAGGCCCAGGCACCCAGGCAGAGGAGAGAGGTCCCGTAACAGAGATTCAGGCTTCAATTCAGCAGAGAATCAGTTTTCATGTCATAGCAGAGAATCAGGCTTCACGTCACCCACCACTGGAACAGGCCACTGTCACATATTTAGGCCCCGGCACCCAGACAGAGGAGAGGTTCATTCAACTTTGGGTTGCCCCGCAATATAATGGTAAAATGAAAATAAAAATGGGATTGAATGAGGAAGTGCCCTGGAGTACAATAATATATTGTTAAGGGGAGGTAATTAATGTCTAATCTGCACAAGGGATGGACAGGTCCTGTGGGATCCATGCCTGGTTCATTTTTATGAACGTCAGCTTGTCCACATTGGCTGTAGACAGGCGGCTGCGTTTGTCTGTAATGATGCTTCCTGCCGTGCTGAATACACGTTCAGACAAAACGCTGGCCGCCGGGCAGGCCAGCACCTCCAAGGCATAAAAGGCTAGCTCTGGCCACGTGGACAATTTGGAGACCCAGAAGTTGAATGGGGCCGAACCATCAGTCAGTACGTGGAGGGGTGTGCACAGGTACTGTTCCACCATGTTAGTGAAATGTTGCCTCCTGCTAACACGTTCCGTATCAGGTGGTGGTGCAGTTAGCTGTGGCGTGGTGACAAAACTTTTCCACATCTCTGCCATGCTAACCCTGCCCTCAGAGGAGCTGGGCGTGACACAGCTGCGTTGGCGACCTCTTGCTCCTCCTCTGCCTTCGCCTTGGGCTTCCACTGGTTCCCCTGTGACATTTGGGAATGCTCTCAGTAGCGCATCTACCAACGTGCGCTTGTACTCGCGCATCTTCCTATCACGCTCCAGTGTAGGAAGTAAGGTGGGCACATTGTCTTTGTACCAGGGATCCAGCAGGGTGGCAACCCAGTAGTCCGCACACGTTAAAATGTGGGCAACTCTGCTGTCGTTGCGCAGGCACTGCAGCATGTAGTCGCTCATGTGTGCCAGGCTGCCCAGAGGTAAGGACAAGCTGTGCTCTGTGGGAGGCGTATCGTCATCGTCCTGTGTTTCCCCCCAGCCACGCACCAGTGATGGGCCCGAGCTGCTTTGGGTGCCACCCCGCTGTGAACATGCTTCATCCTCATCCTCCTCCACCTCCTCCTCATCCTCGTCCTCTTCGTCCTCCAGTAGTGGGCCCTGTCTGGCCACATTTGTACCTGGCCTCTGGTGTTGCAAAAAACCTCCCTCTGAGTCACTTCGAAGAGACTGGCCTGAAAGTGCTAAAAATGACCCCTCTTCCTCCTCTTCCTTCTGGGCCACCTCCTCTTCCATCATCGCCCTAAGTGTTTTTTTTAAGGAGACATAGAAGTGGTATTGTAACGCTGATAGCGGCGTCATCGCCACTGGCCATGTTGGTGGAGTACTCGAAACAGCGCAACAGGGCACACAGGTCTCGCATGGAGGCCCAGTCATTGGTGGTGAAGTGGTGCTGTTCCGCAGTGCGACTGACCCGTGCGTGCAGCAGCTGAAACTCTACTATGGCCTGCTGCTGCTCGCACAGTCTGTCCAGCATGTGCAAGGTGGAGTTCCACCTGGTGGGCACATCGCATATGAGGCGGTGAGCGGGAAGGCCGAAGTTACGCTGTAGCGCAGACAGGTGTGCAGCAGCAGGGTGTGAACGCCGGAAGCGCGAACAGACGGCCCGCACTTTATGCAGCAGCTCTGACATGTCGGGGTCAGTTGCGAATGTCAGGTACTTGCGAATGAACTTCTGCACCACCAAATTCAGCACATGCGCCAGGCAAGGGATGTGCGTCAAGCAGGCTAGTCCCAGAGCTGCAACGAGATTTCGCCCATTATCGCACACCACCAGGCCGGGCTTGAGGCTCACCGGCAGCAACCACTCGTCGGTCTGTTGTTCTATACCCCGCCACAACTCCTGTGCGGTGTGGGGCCTGTCCCCCAAACATATGAGTTTCAGAACGGCCTGCTGACATTTACCCCGGGCTGTGCTGAAGTTGGTGGTGAAGGTGTGTGGCTGACTGGATGAGCAGGTGGAAGAATAGGAGAAGGAAGCTGAGTAGGAGGAGGAGGAGACAGGAGGCAAAGAATGTTGCCCTGCGATCCTTGGCGGCGGAAGGACGTGCGCCAAACAGCTCTCCGCCTGGGGCCCAGCCGCCACTACATTTACCCAGTGTGCAGTTAGGGAGATATAGCGTCCCTGGCCGTGCTTACTGGTCCACGTATCTGTGGTTAGGTGGACCTTGCCACAGATGGCGTTGCGCAGTGCACACTTGATTTTATCGGACACTTGGTTGTGCAGGGAAGGCACGGCTCTTTTGGAGAAGTAGTGGCGGCTGGGAACAACATACTGTGGGACAGCAAGCGACATGAGCTGTTTGAAGCTGTCTGTGTCCACCAGCCTAAATGACAGCATTTCATAGGCCAGTAGTTTAGAAATACTGGCATTCAGGGCCAGGGATCGAGGGTGGCTAGGTGGGAATTTACGCTTTCTCTCAAATGTTTGTGAGATGGTAAGCTGAACGCTGCCGTGTGACATAATTGAGATGCTTGGTGACGCAGGTGGTGGTGTTGGTGGTACATCCCATGTTTGCTGGGCGGCAGGTGCCAACGTTCCTCCAGAGGCGGAGGAAGAGGCCGAGGCGGCGGCAGCAGCAGAAGAGACCGAGGCGGCAGCAGAAGAGGTAGCAGGGGGAGCCTGAGTGACTTCTTTGTTTTTAAGGTGTTTACTCCACTGCAGTTCATGCTTTGCATGCAGGTGCCTGGTCATGCAGGTTGTGCTAAGGTTCAGAACGTTAATGCCTCACTTCAGGCTCTGATGGCACAGCGTGCAAACCACTCGGGTCTTGTCGTCAGCACATTGTTTAAAGAAGTGCCATGCCAGGGAACTCCTTGAAGCTGCCTTTGGGGTGCTCGGTCCCAGATGACGGCGGTCAGTAGCAGGCGGAGTCTCTTGGCGGCGGGTGTTCTGATTTTGCCCACTGCTCCCTCTTTTGCTACGCTGTTGACTCGGTCTCACCACTGCCTCTTCCTCCGAACTGTGAAAGTCAGTGGCACGACCTTCATTCCATGTGGGGTCTAGGACCTCATCGTCCCCTGCATCGTCTTCCACCCAGTCTTGATCCCTGACCTCCTGTTCAGTCTGCACACTGCAGAAAGACGCAGCAGTTGGCACCTGTGTTTCGTCATCATCAGAGACGTGCTGAGGTGGTATTCCCATGTCCTCATCATCAGGAAACATAAGTGGTTGTGCGTTAGTGCATTCTATCTCTTCCACCCCTGGGGAAGGGCTAGGTGGATGCCCTTGGGAAACCCTGGCAGCAGAGTCTTCAAACAGCATAAGAGACTGCTGCATAACTTGAGGCTCAGACAGTTTCCCTGATATGCATGGGGGTGATGTGACAGACTGATGGGCTTGGTTTTCATGCGCCATCTGTGCGCTTTCTGCAGAAGACTGGGTGGGAGATAATGTGAACGTGCTGGATGCACTGTCGGCCACCCAATTGACTAATGCCTGTACCTGCTCAGGCCTTACCATCCTTAGAACGGCATTGGGCCCCACCAAATATCGCTGTAAATTCTGCTGGCTACTGGGACCTGAGGTAGTTGGTTCACTAGGACGTGTGGCTGTGGCAGAACGGCCACGTCCTCTCCCAGCACCAGAGGGTCCACTAACACCACCACGACCATGTCCACGTCCGCGTCCCTTATTAGATGATTTCCTCATTGTTCCCGTTCACCACAATTTTGAAAATGGCAAATTTGGGAATAGTTTTTCAACCCAGAACAAAAACTGTGCTTTTACGGTCACTACAAATAATTTGACCAGCTAAAACAGTACAGATTTGGTTGAATAGAAATGTGAGGCCTATTTTTTTCGCGCTGTGTGACAGATATACCTTTAATCACAGAATTAGACTTGTATCTGCACGGTAGCGTGTGTGTGTTAAGTTTTTCTGAATGACACTATCAGCACCTTGAATCTAAGATATCCTTTTTGGGATAGATTTAAAGTAGGCCTGATATAGCAGAAACTACTTATTTTGAGAATGGCAAATTTGGGAATAGTTTTTCAACCCAGAACAAAAACTGTGCTTTTACGGTCACTACAAATAACTTGACCAGCTAAAACAGTACTGATTTGGAGGAATATAAATGTCAGGTCTATTTTTTAGGCGCTGGGTGACAGGCTCAACTTGCCCCTGATGTAGTATATGGCCAAAAAATAACCACACTATTGATGGTTAAATGCACTTGGGTGACACAGGCTCAGCCTGCACCTGATGTAGTATATGGCCAAAAATTAACCACACTGTTGATGGTTAAATGCACTTGGGTGACACAGGCTCAGCCTGCACCTGATGTAGTATATGGCCAAAAATTAACCACACTGTTGATGGTTAAATGCACTTGGGTGATACAGGCTCAGCCTGCACCTGATGTAGTATATGGCCAAAAAATAACCACACTGTTGATGGTTAAATGCACTTGGGTGACACAGGCTCAGCCTGCACCTGATGTAGTATATGGCCAAAAAATAACCACACTGTTGATGGTTAAATGCACTTCGGTGACACAGGCTCAGCCTGCAGCTGATGTAGGATATAGCAAAAAATAACCACACTATTGATGGTTAAATGCACTTATTGGTAGCTTGTGCTGGCGCACCACAAGCCACAAAATGGCCGCCGATCACCCCAGAAAAAAGTGATATAAAAACGCTCTGGGCGGCCTAAAAAAAGTGAGCAATTCGATATTAGCACTTCAATGATCCACAGCTGGTGATCGATCACAGAATGAAGTCTTTTGGAGGAGTTAATCTGCCTAATCTCGCCCTAACGTCGCAGCAGCAACCTCTCCCTATGCTTGAATCAGCAGAGTGACGTGCAGCGCTACGTGACCCAAGCTTATATAGAGGCTGGGTCACATGCTGCACTGGCCAATCACAGCCATGCCAATAGTAGGCAAGGCTGTGATGGCCTCTTGGGGCAAGTAGTATGACGCTTGTTGATTGGCTGCTTTGCAGCCTTTCAAAAAGCACCAAGAAAGCGCCGAACACCGAACCCGAACCCGGACTTTTACGAAAATGTTCGGGTTTGGGTCTGTGTCACGGACACCCCAAAATTCGGTACGAACCCGAACTATACAGTTCGGGTTCGCTCATCCCTAATCACAACATCATGGCTGCGTAGGGGAAGGATCCGGGTACTGAAATGGCCAGTCTGCAGTCCAGATCTTTCACCTATAGAGAACATTTGGCGCATCATAAAGAGGAAGGTGCAACAAAGAAGGCCCAAGACGATTGAACAGTTAGAGGCCTGTATTAGACAAGAATGGGAGAGCATTCCTATTTCTAAACTTGAGAAACTGGTCTCCTCGGTCCCCAGACGTCTGTTGAGTGTTGTAAGAAGAAGGGGAGATGCCACACAGTGGTGAAAATGGCCTTGTCCCAACTTTTTGGGGATTTGTTGACACCATGAAATTCTGATTCAACATATTTTTCCCTTAAAATGGTACATTTTCTCAGTTTAAACTTTTGTTCCGTGATTTATGTTCTATTCTGAATAAAATATTAGAAGTTGGCACCTCCACATCATTGCATTCAGTTTTTATTCACGATTTGTATAGTGTCCCAACTTTTTGGGAATCCGGTTTGTAAAAGTATGGCCACTGTGTTGACTACTCATGCTGTTGCAACCTCACCACTCTGTCACTGAGCCACTGTGTCGACTCTTAATGCTGTTGCCACCACACCACTCTGTCACTGGGCACTGTGTTGACACCTTTTGCTGTTGCCACCTCACCACTCTGTCACTGGGCCGCTATTGTCCCTGTTTATCCTTGACATCACCATTTATTTTACCTTCCTTCTGATCTGTCTGAAGGATGGAAAAATGAGAAACACAATGGATACCGTATTTGGATCAGACGGTCCCTATTTTGCATCAGGATTGGATCATGATTTGGAAGCCAAAAGCAGGAGTGGGTACAAAACACAGAAGACATGCAAATACCCTATTCACGTGTCATCTCTCTTTTGGATCCACTCCTGTTTTTTTGGCCTTTGCAATACTGATGGATTACTGAGCAAATGCTGACTGTGTGAATGGGGGTGCTCTAAAGACAGGATCCGTTTTTTGGGGTTGTTCTTATGACTGATGAGAAGAAGGGCTAAATAAATAATGATGTCAACACAAGCTTACTCCTGACACCATCTCCACTTTGTCAGCATGTAGCAGAACAGGTTCTGTAGAAATCTATGTGGAATCAGTTAAAGATGGTGTAAAAGGAGTGCGCTCTTTCACTCTATAGTAGAATCTTGGCCCACTGCATGGTTCTTTATTCCTGACGCTAATATTTACCTGTAAGGCTGACTTCACACAAGTTATTTGGTCAGTTTTGGTCCCGTAACTGACCAAATGAGTGAAGTATGAAGTGATTCTACGAGTGACGCCTGTCATCTGCGTGTCATACTGACTCACAGTACTGTTTCCTTATGCATGTTTCTGCAATCCACGGTTTTCTACACTACTATACAGGTTCTCAGCAGCCAGGAAATAGCTGTTTTTTAACATGATTCGTCACACATAAATTCAGATCGAATCAAATCTTTTTGCGATATTCGGCTGACCGTCCAAATCGAATTTTTAAGAAATTCGCTCATCTCTTTACTTTACAAACTGTGAGATTGCCAAACTAACAAAAAACAATGTACCACGGACGGCGTGTGTATCAGCGGGGAGGGAGGAGGGCCTGGGGGCCGGCATCTTGTTTTGTAATGGCAGCTGGGCCTGGTGCAGTCACTGTATTCTATTACACGAGCCCCGCTCACTGTAGTAATCATATAGGCAATGTTAAACTGTAGAATTACTCTCCAATCCAGCCTGTAGTACTTACTACAATCTTCCATAGCAGGCAGGAGGCCAGGTGGGCAGGCGGGAAGCGGCAGCGTAACTCACTACATCACACGCCTGCTCTTCCCACTTTATGAATGAAACAGGCGGCGCAGGTGCGTGACGTAGTGAGTTACGCTGCCAGCGCCCGGCCTCCTGCCTGCTATGGAAGTTAGTAGTAAGTACTACAGCCTGGATTGGAAAGGAATTCTACAGTTTAATATTGCCTATATGATTACTACAGTGAGCGGGCCCGATGTAATAGAATACAGTGACTGCAGCGGGCCATTACAAAACAAGATGCCGACGCCCACCCCCTGTATTGGGGGTTACTCACTACACAGTGACACTGTTATGGGGGAATCTGTGCATGACACATAGCAAAGATCTTACCATAGCAGTGTCATGCCATTCCCAGATGCCCCCATAACAGTGCCATCCCCAGATGCCCCTATAACAGTGCCATTCACAGATTCTCCTATAACAGTGCTATCCACAGATGCCCCCATAACAGTGTCATCCACAGATCCCCCATAACAGTGTGTCATCCACAGATCCCCATAATAGTGTCATCCACAGACCACCATTAGTTCAAAACCCATCAAAAGCACACCTTTTGGTTCAAAATATTCTTATTTTCGTCCTCAAAAACCTATTTGCGTCTTATGGGCCAGTGCGTCTTATAGGGCGAAAAAGACAGTATTCAAGAATTCAAATAACAGGTGTAACCGCATCCCATTGCCAAATGCTATAAAATGCATCATATTGTACCCTGATGAGGGTCTAAATTAAATTGTATAATACACAAAAGAATGGTTGGGGTATACAATAACTATCATTGTCTAGTCCAGAAATTCGGCTCAGATACCAAACTATAATGCTGTCTAAGGATATGCAAATAAAAATATCAAGCATACATAGCGGAAAATAGGAGAAACATACTAACCCAAGACCAGAGGGGGACCGATATTCCCCAACGTACTTTTCGCCTTGCCCCTTTGAAAAGAAATATGCATCCTAATACGTGCATAAGTCAAGTCAAGTCTACTTTATTTTCAATACTGCAGTACATACAAGACATACAGAGAAAATACATTTCATGTCTCTCTCATACCCATTATGTAGCCAATAAATATTAGACATTTACAGTCGTGGCCAAAAGTTTTGAGAATGACACAAATATTCGTTTTCACAAAGTTTGCTGCTAAACTGCTTTTAGATCTTTGTTTCAGTTGTTTCTGTGATGTAGTGAAATATAATTACACGCACTTCATACGTTTCAAAGGCTTTTATCGACAATTAAAGGACATTTATGCAAAGAGTCAGTATTTGCAGTGTTGCCCCTTCTTTTTCAGGACCTCTGCAATACGACTGGGCATGCTCTCAATCAACTTCTGGGCCAATTCCTGACTGATAGCAACCCATTCTTTCATAATCACTTCTTGGAGTTTGTCAGAATTAGTGGGTTTTTGTTTGTCCACCCGCCTCTTGAGGATTGACCACAAGTTCTCAATGGGATTAAGATCTGGGGAGTTTCCAGGCCATGGACCCAAAATGTCAACGTTTTGGTCCCCGAGCCACTTAGTTATCACTTTTGCCTTATGGCACGGTGCTCCATCGTGCTGGAAAAGGCATTGTTCTTCACCAAACTGTTGTTGGATTGTTGGAAGAAGTTGCTGTTGGAGGGTGTTTTGGTACCATTCTTTATTCATGGCTGTGTTTTTGGGCAAAATTGTGAGTGAGCCCACTCCCTTGGATGAGAAGCAACCCCACACATGAATGGTCTCAAGATGCTTTACTGTTGGCATGACACAGGACTGATGGTAGCGCTCACCTTTTCTTCTCCAGACAAGCCTTTTT
Source organism: Bufo bufo (assembly GCF_905171765.1). Lineage (NCBI taxonomy): Eukaryota > Metazoa > Chordata > Amphibia > Anura > Bufonidae > Bufo > Bufo bufo. The sequence continues at coordinate 274,163,798 of NC_053391.1, read as the reverse complement.
CCAGATGCCCCAAACAATCGTAAAGAGGCTTCATCGGAGAATATGACTTTGCCCCAGTCCTCAGCAGTCCATTCACCATACTTTCTGCAGAAGATCAATCTGTCCCTGATGTTTTTTTTGGAGAGAAGTGGCTTCTTTGCTGGCCTTCTTGACACCAGGCCATCTTCCAAAAGTCTTCGCCTCACTGTGCGTGCAGATGTGCTCACACCTGCCTGCTGCCATTCCTGAGCAAGCTCTGCACTGGTGGCACTCCGATCCAGCAGCTGAATCCTCTTCAGGAGACGCTCCTGGCGCTTGCTGGACTTTCTTGGACGCCCTGAAGCCTTCTTAACAAGAATTGAACCTCTTTCCTTGAAGTTCTTGATGATCCTATAAATTGTTGATTGAGGTGCAATCTTAGTAGCCACAATATCCTTGCCTGTGAAGCCATTTTTATGCAAAGCAATGATGGCTGCACACGTTTCTTTGCAGGTCTCCATGGTTAACAATGGAAGAACAATGATTTCAAGCATCACCCTCCTTTTAACATGTTAAGTCTGCCATTTTAACCCAATCAGCCTGACATAATGATCTCCAGCCTTGTGCTTGTCAACATTCTCACCTGAGTCAACAAGACGATTACTGAAATGATCTCAGCAGGTCCTTTAATGACAGCAATGAAATGCAGTGGAAAGTTTTTTTTGGGGATTAAGTTAATTTTCATGGCAAAGAAGGACTATGCAATTCATCTGATCACTCTTCATAACATTCTGGAGTATATGCAAATTGCTATAATAAAAACTTAAGCAGCAACTTTTCCAATTTTCAATATTTATGTAATTCTCAAAACTTTTGGCCACGACTGTACATACACAAAACATAAAATATGAATTATCTACCCCAAGCAAGATACCTAAATAAATATAAAAAGACCCTAAACCCGGATTAAGTCTCTGTATAATTATCCTAATATATATGCCTGTCCAGATCATAATGGTAATAATAATAAAGTCCAGTATAAATAGAGTAAATAGCCAAATCCTAAAATTTAAAGGATGGCCAAGCAGATAGAGAGTTGAGCATTCTGACAGCCCGATCGACAGAACAATCCCTCAATCTGCTGGTTCTGGCTCGAAGACTCCGCACACTCCTCCCTGATGGCAGCAGGCTGAAAAAGCTATGTAGCAGATGAATAAAATCACTGGCCATGCCGATGGCTTTCCGAGTGAGATGAGTAACATACATCTCTTGAAGCCAGGGGAAAGAGATGCTCATAATCTTCTCAGTTGCTCTCACAATGCGCTGGAGAGTCTTGCGGCAGGACATAGTACAGGCGCCTTATCACACAGTGATACCCCAAGTTAGAATGCTGTCAGTGGCACCTCTATAAAAGGGTTAGGGCTTTAGCTCTTCTTAGCTTGCGGAGAAAATAGAGGCACTGGTGGGCTTTCTTAGCACGTCACACTGATTTTACTACAGATCACGTCCTCTGAAATGTGAACTCACAGGAACTTGGTACTGCTCACTCTCTCCACCGCAGCACCATTGATAGCCAAAGGAACATACTGGCTTTGCCTTCTCTAAAGTCCACGACAATCTCCTTATTCTTATAGATATTTAGAGAGAGATTGTTTTGGCTGCACTACAAGGCCCTGTGGCTCATCTCATTCCTTTAGTTGTATCATCATTGTCACTGATTAGACACAGTCGTGTCATCCACAAACTTAATTAAGAAATTGGAACTGTGCATGGGTATACAATTGTGTCAGCAGAGTAAATCAGAAGAGGGCTCAGCACACATCCTTGAGGGGCCCTCATATTCACTATGATGGTACTGGATGTGTTGCTCCCAATCTGCACTGTCTGTGATCTCCTAGTCAGGAAATCAAGCAGCCACTTGCACAGTGAGGTGTTCAGCCCCAGCCTGTCCATTTGAAAAGGAGCTGTTGGGGAATGATGGTATTAAAACTGAACTGAAATCAATGAATAGCATTCTGATAATAGAATCTTTTTATTTAGATGTGTGAGAGCTGTATGAAGAGCAGTTCAATTCATAAGAATTGCAGTGAGGAACACCGGACGGTAGTCATTGAAACAGGATAGTGATGCTTTCTTTGGGACAGAGATGATAGTGGTGGCTTTGAAACACATGGGGACACCAGCCTGAGATGAGATGTTAAAAATGTCTGTAAAGACAGCTGTGAGCTTTCCAGGCATTAATCCTTCTGAATGATCTCCTCACACTAACCGGGGACAACATCAACACCTGGTCACCAGGAGGAAGAGAGGATTTTGGTGTAGGAGTACTGTTATATGCCTCAAACCAAGCGAAGAAATTATTCAGCTCATTCAGCAAATTTTTGGGGGAGGCTTGTAATCTATGATGGGCTGTATCCCCCGCCACAAACTCCCAGTATCTTTACTATCATTAAAGCAATTAGCTATCCTTCTGGAATACTGCCTCTTATCCTTGCTAATACCTGAAGACAGTTTGTTCCTAGCTTTCCTCAGACTCTCCTGATCTCTTCCTTTGAAGGGAGCATTCCTAGCCTTTAAAAGCTGAAAGACCTCGCCTGTAAGCAATGGCTTTTGATTGTCAATAATAATAATGGTCTTAAGAACAGTTACATCATCTGCACTTGGTGATGTAGGCAGATACAGTCTCTGTGTACTCCTGAAGATCCACAATGCTGTTATAAGTAGCAGCTTCTTTAAACACGTTCCAATCAGTGGTCACAAAACTTGGAGTGACTCTGAAGACCCACCTAACCACACCCGTGCCTGCTTGCAAACAGGTTTGTTAACTTTGACCAGTGGTCTGTACGCTGGCATTAGCATAACATAACAATTATGTGGTCATAAAAATCTACAACTGATTTTTATGCCATGTGTAAAGGCACTCTAAAGCTACTTGGCTGCATAGCTAGAGTTATACCCAGCAGAAAGAGGGAGATTGTGATCCTGCTGTATAGAGCTCTAGTGAGATCACATCTAGTATACTGGCCCATATTTGTGTCAGTCACCTAGACATTGTCATACATTGTGCTAAAGTTTGGTGCATTTGTGGTGCAATTTGGAGCATCTAGATTAACAAAAAAAATCCACTGTGCCTAGCTCACCAAAAGGCAGCGGCTTATTAGGAAAGCAATATGGCTTAGCCAGAAAGGGGTCTTGACTTAAGATGCCAAATGTGTCTATCTATGCACCAGATTTACTATTCAGCTTGCACGGGTGTACACAGGTCTAAAATGGCCTCATAGCAAAACTTATTATGCCCCCAATGATTTATGACAAAATAGGATTGGTTTTGTTAGGTTGAGGACATTTTTTAATGCAAACAAATGTGCTGCTCCACCCACTTTACACAACTTTTATGTAGGAAAGAGTGGATGGAACAGATGCTTTAGAATTATTGCTCAATGTATTTACACCAGACAACAGGAATAAATACACTGATACATTTCTTCCACTGATTCCTTTCATATAGTACATGATAAAACTTTCACTAGAGGAAGCTCTGTGGATAGGAATTTAAACAGTTACCATTAAAATTAATGGCAGCCCAACTATACAGTGAATTTATGTTAGAAAAAGAAGTTCAGCACAGCACCCGCTATCGACGTTGCTGGAGCAATGAGCTCACTTTCAGTTAAAACTGTGCTCCCCATAGAGAAGGCAGATACGATTTTTCATCATCCCTACCTTTCCTATCACCGTATACACAGCGATCAATGATTGCTGTGTATACAGATCGCTTCCTGGATCCGGTCCCAACAGGAGTCTGCATGAGCTGCTGGGTCTTAGTAGACCCAGATCAGCTCTGCAGTGCGGTTGTATAGTGCCATAGAGCAGTAAAAAAAAAAGTTAAATTGTTAAATTTAAATGTCACTTAAAGGTCTTGTATGACCTTTTAGGGGGCAAAAAGTGTACAATAAAAATACATTTTAAAAATTTATAAAAATAAGTGTTAAAAAGCCCCTTCCCTTCAAAATAATTTAAAATAACAAATAGACATATTAGGTATCACCACTTCCATAAGGCAAAATACCTGTGGTGTCAAAATGCTCACTCCACCCCATATTATCTTGAGATATGGAGTTTCCAAAATGGGGTCACTTCTCAGGGGTTACACTTATAATTTCACCCCAGAGGCTCTACAGTTGTCAGCAGGGGTAGACTGGCCATATACCCTACAGGGAAATTCCATGGTGGGCCGATGCCCAGAGTGCCACCCAGAGTCTCGCCGAAGCCATCCTTGAGATGCAGGCCAGTCACATAATGGTCTGATGCTTTCAGAATTAATTAATGCTTGGGGCATCAGGAACTTATACACCTGGCCAGCAGCCGCAGGTGCTCCCCTGAAATCAACTATATCACCTTCCTTAGTATGGTAATAGAGCAGTATTTTATCCTGCAATATGGTAATTAGTTTTGCTAGGGCGGTATTTTGTTCTGCACTTCAGTATTGCTGGCCCCACCTACTTCTGTTGTCCCTGCCTGCTTATTGCTTGTGTTGGTGTCACGGGTAATGGGGAGGGGATAACACCAAATGACACACAATAGGAATAGACTAGAGTCTTTGCCTCAAAGCTAAGGGAGAGGGATGGTGACCTCCTAGGAATCCCTAGACCTCTCCCTGACTCCTGCCAGTATTAGTAGACCCTGAAGGTGGAAATACTCATACACCGGGAAGGCCCTACTAGGAATGGTGGCAGGGAATGAGACTACTGGTTCCTTCCCAGATGAAGGAACCAGTGTCTCCCTGAGGCCTAGACAACAACACACACAAGCAAACAACAAAATGCAAGACAAAATACACTTAGCTTAAAGTAGAATGGAGGAGCAGGAGATCCAAAGGAACAACACACCAGCTCAACCAACTCCAGCAGGAAATATCAACCGCATGGTAAGCAGTGTGAGTCAGAACTAAATAGGGCAGTAATGACTACAAGCTGCACCTGACAAGAGGTGTGGTCATTACCAAACACAACACTGAAAGGAGAAAACAAACTGTCAAAAACCCTCACGTGTCGCCAGTCTCTCCGATCTTCTCACTTGTCATGGGAGGGACCGTGATAGTTGGCCCTGACTACTTGTGTTGCCCAGCCTTCTGTCAATTTGGACTCACCTACAACTACAACTTGGGACCTCTTTTAGATTTTTTTCCAGTGCCACCTTAAGTTTCCAGTCCACCGCTGTTTGTCAGCACAAGCTGCATAAATCACATTAGGCATCAAAATGCCCATAATGCTCTTATACTCATGTAGGGTGTTTCTAAAACCAGGTAGCACAGCATGATATGTGGCGTGTTCTCACTGTCACACACTGGGCACAAGGTATTGGCCATGGAAAGACATATCTATAGAAAAATTGCAATTTTCACTTTGTACCATCTGTGGTGCATTCATTTTTGCAAAACACCTGTGGCGTCAAAATGCTCACTACACCCCTTGTTATATTCAGTGATGTTTGTAGTTTATAGAATGGGGTCACTTCAGGGTTTCTTTTTTCCTTCACCACAGAGCCTCTACAGTGGTCAGCAAGTGCTATATAAATCAGTAAACTAGGCCTCAAATACACATTGGGGGGGGTCTTCCCTTTTTGAACACTGTATTGTGCCCAAACAGCAGTTTATGACTACATAGGTAATATTATTGTACTCAGGGAAAATTATGTAAGACAATTTGGTGCTTTCAATCACATTGAATTGAAAATTACATTTTATCGATAAAAAAAGGTAATTATTTGAAACACCTGTTTGCTGACTACATCCTTTGAAAATTCCTGGAGGAGTGTAGTTTCCAAAATGGTGGTCACGTTTTGGGGTTTTCACTTTTGAGGAACCTCAGGATCTTTTCAAATGCGACATGGCACCCAAAAAAACATTACAGCAGAATCTGCCCTCTAAAAGCCAAATTGCCCTGCTTCTTTTCTGAACCCTGCAGCTTGCCCATACAACAGTTTATGACCTCATGTGTGGTGTTGCCTTATTCAGGAGACAATGGTTAACAAATTTTCTGGTGTTTTTTCTCCTGTTAACCCTTGTGAAAATGTTGGGGCTAACTCAACAGTTTATTGGAAAAACAATGTAACTTTTCATTTTCAAGTGTATCTAAATTCTGTGAAACGTCTTTGGGGTCAAAGCACTCACTTCACCCCTCAAGAATTTCTTTTCAGGGGTATAGTTTACAAAATAGTCAAAGTACTCACTACACTCCTTCAAAATTCCTGGTGTGGTGTACTTTTGAAAATGGTGTCACTTTTGGGTGTTTCCACTGTGGTGTACCTCAGGATCTCTTCAATGTAACATGGCACCCAAAAACTAGCAAAATCTGCCCTTCAAAAACCATATGACACTCCTTCGCTTTTGAGCCTTGCAGTGTGCCCATACAGGTTTACAACCACATATGGGGTGTTTCTGTAAACTGCATAAGTAGGGTAATAAATATTGAGGTTTGTTTTGCTGTTAACCTTTGCTCTGTTACAGAATTTTTTTTTTATTGAAATGGAAAAAAAATGGAAAAAAATTTAATTATTAAATATCACCTCCATGTTGTTTTAATTCCTGTGAAACACCTAAAGGGTTAACAAACTTTCTAAAAATCTGTTTTGTATATATTAAGTGGTTTAGTTTTTAACCCCATCCCGATATATCATGTACTAGTACGTCACAGTTGGAAGTGACTTTACACTATTTGACGTACTATTACGTCATGCTGATCGGGCGGGCAACAGAGCTGTCCGTGCCCGATCAGTGCAGAGGCCCAGCAGTCACTGACAGCTGGGACCCTGTTGTATCCGCCGGCATTGTTTTAAAAGCCGATGCTGGTAAATCAACCCCTACTATGTCACCGCTGACCACAGCATAGAAAGTGTTTGTGGTGTCTAAGAGGTCTCCATCGGGTCCCCGCGCTGCGGAGACAGGGACTCGATAGGTGAGAAGGCATTGGCCTTACACAAGCATTGGGGCTTGCCTTCTACTGAGGCCTAGGAAATGCAGCCCCCAACTTACACTAATAATACACTGAGAGGCAATGCATTACAATACAGATGTATTGTAATGCATTGCAGAGGGGATCAGACCCCCAAAAGTTGAAGTCCCAGAGTGGGACAAAAAAAAAGTGAAAAAAAGTTTTTAAGAATAACAAAATAAAGTTTCAAGTTAAAAAAAATAAAACGCCCCTTTCCCCTAACATACACATATAAAGCTGTAATAAAATAGAAAAAAAAAAAGAAAAACAGACACGTCCGCAACGACCGGCTTTATAAAAATATCACATAACCTAACCTGTCAGATAAAAGCCATAACATTTTTAAAAAATGTGCCAAAAAAGCCTTTTTTTTTTGTCACCTTACATCACAAAAAGTGTAATGTCAAGCGATCAAAAAGTCATATGTAACCCAAAATAGTACCAAACCATCGCCTCATTGCGGAAAAAATGAGCCCCTACAAGACAATCGCCCAAACATTTTACAAAAATATGGCTCTCAGAAAATAGAGACACTAAAACATGATTTTTTTTTTCAGAAATGCTTTTATTGTGTAAAATGGAAATAAAAAAAAGACATATTAGGTATAGCAACCTGCTCTATAAAAATGACACATGATCTACCTCCTAAGGTGAATTATGTCAAAAAATAAAATGAAACTGTGCCAAAACAACCAATTTTTTTGTCATCTTGCCCCATAAAGTGTATTATTGAGTGATCAAAAAATCATATGTTCCCAAAAATGGTACCAATAAAAACGTCAACACTTCCAGAAAAAAAATGAGCCTATACACAAGACAATCAGCAGTAAAATAAAAAAAAAATCTGGCTTTCAGAAAATGGAGACACAAAAACATTTTTTTTTTCCAAAAATGCTTTATTATGTAAAACTGAAACAAACAAGAAAAAAGTAGACTTTTTTTTTAATGTTAATGTTTTTATTTTCATTTTCAGCATATAAAAAATAACAAGAGAACAGACAGGGAAAAAAAGATATAAACAGTGATGATTCCCAGATATACACGAAAGTTTGTTACATAATTATCATTAATCATCAAGTCTGTCGTTATCCTTTTTTATTTTTTTTCTTATATCCTACATATATAATACAAATTATAATAACAAGTTATAAACCACCCCTCCCCCTCCCCCCCCCCCTTGGTTGTCTTGGTGGTTTCTTTAGAAAAAGAAAGAAAAAAGAGAAGAGATTGATTTCTTGATCTCATATTGGGGATTTCAGTCTAGGATTTCAGTCCTCCCTCCTTCGTTTATTTATTAATTCTAAATTTTGAGCACGTCTCACCTACTCCTAATCTCCCCTCTTTCCTCATATCCGTTTACCTTCCCTGTTCATTTTATTTTATCTTACAGGCATATTCATATCTCTGCACCCTATCACATAGGTTCTTCCACTCTTCAATATTTGGTGGTGCGTCCGCCCCCCACTCTCTAGCCAACACAACCCGCGCCAGCATCAATCCTTTTGCCAATTTCCTTTCATTTTTGCTGTCTAAACCTATTTTCCTAATATATCCAAGCACCGCTATAGAAATCTCCAGTGGTGCAGTGCACCCAGTTGATCTAATTAGCTCCTGAAATACCTGAGTCCAATACGCCTGAATAGGAGGACAATACCAGATCAGGTGGATAAAATCCGCATTGTTCGCTTTGCACTTCCAGCATCTAGAGTCCTTTGTTTCATACATCCTGCTCAGTACCCAGGGGGTGATATAGGTTCGGTGGAGAATGAAGTGTATCAACCGAAAATTGCTCGATAAAGTGCTTCTTTTTATGCTTTTATAAATGCATCTCCAATCTAGACTATTAGACTCCACTTCTAATGTCCATTTTCTTTCACTATTAAACTTAGTCACTCCCCCAAGCCCCCTTTTAATTTTTTTTATATATCTGTGAAATTGATATTTTAGTCCCATTACTGTGGTAACAGAATTCTACAAATTCGGAGTGTTCAGTGACTAAATACTCTTTATTCTCTGTTGCGTCAAATGCGTGCTTTAATCGGGTGTATCTGAACAGTGTAAGAGTGTCTAATTCTATACAAAGCCCCAGTTCCTCTAGTGTCCTAAACTTTCCTTTCACCTCAATCTGTGAGATAAACTTTATACAATTTTTTTCCCAAAATACATAATCATCCAGCTTCTGAAACTCACCTACATTTATATTCCCCCATATAGGGGTAATCTTTAGTGAGTAACTTATCCCCAATAATTTTTTAACATTAACCCATACTAAGTGCATCATATTGCTAATTGGACACTTCCTACCTTTTATTTTAATAATCCCAGTTTCCAGGACACTAATAATATTGTATTGAAGACCTTCAAACTCGCCCACCAGAAAATGACGCAGTCTATCATCCTCTGTCATTAACCACTGAAGCTGGGATGCATAATAATAGCAGGGGACGGACAAACCACCATCTTCTTCATCTAACCACAAATATTTTTGTTTCAGCCTAACCCTTTTTTCCCCCCATATGAGATCATTTATCAATCCTTCCAATACATTAAAAAAATGATCCCCTATCCAAACAGGGCAGGAGGAAATAACATAAAGAATCTGCAGTAGCAGGACCATCTTGATGATGGCAATTCGATCTGCCTGTCGAATCAGTAATTTTTGCCAAATACTTATTTTGTTTTTAACCCTTTTGAGCAGTGGGGAGATGTTAAGTTCTATATACTCCTGTATCTGCGAGCTGATTTTTATTCCAAGATATTCAAATGCTTCTGTGGGTTTTAATATTTTAACATTAATATCCATTCGCATAGTTTCATAGCCGATTGGGAGCAGCACCGATTTCATCCAGTTCACCCTAAAGCCGGAAATTCGGCCGAACTGGTTTACTATCCCTATCAAGTATGGCACCGTTTGCGCCCCCCCCCTTCCAAAAAAAAACAGGATGTCATCCGCGTATAAGCATATTTTGTCTGCTGCACCCCAAACCTCCTAATATTATCATCTGCTCGCACCTTACATGCCAACGGTTCGACGAATATGGCAAATAATAAGGGGGAAAGGGGGCACCCCTGCCTAGTTCCCCTTTGCAATACCACCGACTCAGATATCTCCCCATTAATTTTAATCCTCACTTTCGAATGGTGGTATAACAATTGCACCCATCTAATATATTTTTCCCCCAGGTTCATCTCATGCATTATTTTCCAGAGGTATGCTCACTCCACCCTGTCAAACGCTTTCTCATCGTCCAATGACAGGATGGAGTGAGCACCCTCCCCGCTCATCTGGATGTTCAGCAGGGCCCGTAGAATATTTGTTTGAACCTGACGTTTCGGGACAAACCCTGATTGGTCTGAATGTATTATTTTTCCTATAACTCTTTTTAGGCGGTTTGCCAATAGTTTAGCACATATTTTAAAATCCGTGTTGAGAAGAGAGATGGGGCGATACGAGTCCACCTTACTCTCATCTTTACCCTTTTTCCCTACCAAAGTTATCACCGCCTCCAAAAGGGAAGCAGGGAGTTCCCCCTTGTCCATGGATTCATTAAGGACCCGCAGGAATACAGGGAGAATCACCTCACCATATCTTCTATATATCTCAAAGGGAAGACCGTCCAACCCAGGGCTGGAATTACCCCTTATAGATCTGAGGGTATCCCGTAATTCCTCCAGTTCTATAGGACCATTCAGCGAGTCCCTGTCCTCCTCGGAGAGACTAGGGAGCGGTACACCCTCCAGAAAGAGTCTTATATCCTCACACCCCCCTACTCCCTCCGAGGAGTAAAGGTCCTTATAATATTTAACAAATTCTTGCTCGATTTCTCCCTGGTTGGATGTTATCCCCCCATCTCTCCTCTCAACACACTTGATTCTGCCGTCCCCCCTTTGGTTCTGTATAAGAGTAGACAGCAGTCTCCCTGGCTTCCCTGACTCCCTGAAATATCGGGCCCCCTCAAAAAATACTTTTTGTTGTGCCTTATACTCCAAATACTTATTTAGTAGCATTTTGGCCTCTTCTAACTTAGCCGCAATTTCAGTGGAGTTGTTTACCAAGAGGTCCTCCTCTATTTTGTTTATTTTGTCCCCCAGCTCTCTCTCCTTTTTGGCAAATTCATTTTTTAGGCCCTTAATTCTGCCAATGATAGTACCCCGTAGGTATGCCTTAAATGCATCCCATACGTACCCTATTTGTGTAGATCCCAAGTTAATTTGCCAGTACTCCTCTATATCAGCGCCAATACATTCATCTTTATCTATCAGATTTAACCAGTGCGGGTTCAGCCGAAACTCTCTACTCTTTGATCTATTCGTTGTTTTAAATGTCAAGCTAATTAGAGAGTGATCAGAAATACTATTTATCTCATACCTCATTTTTAATATCTGGTCTACCAGTTCGGAGCTAGCTAATGCCATGTCGATTCTTGACATTATCTTACTTCCGCGGCTAAAGCATGAATATGTTCGCTTATCGTCATACAGATACCTCCACACATCTGTTAGTAACAGTTCCTGAGATATTCTTTTAAGGAGAGTTGGTTGACTTGTGTCATATTTATCATTTGATATCACTGAGTATCTGTCTAGCTTGTTGTTCATGACGCTGTTAAAGTCACCCATTACCAATATAGGACATTTACCTCAGGAATCTGTGAACTCCACCAAACGGTGAATCACACATAGAGAGAATGGCGGAGGTATATACACAAAAGCCAAAACACACACTATACCATTCCACTGACAGTGCAAAAATACATATCTACCCCTGTCATCAATCTTCTGATCCAGTGGGAGGTAATCTACTTTGTGATCGATATATACGCTAACTCCACATGAGTAGGTAGAAAAACATGAATGGTACTGATACTTAGCCCATTTCCGCATAAGTAGGTTTGTCTTATCTCTTGTGTTATGTGTCTCCGTTAATCCCACAATGGCCAGGAGATGTCTAATGATAGTGTCAAAAACCATAACCCTCTTAACCTTGTCTCCCAGTCCACGTACATTCCATGTAATAATCCTACTCATGTGTGCCTCCCACCTGCAATTTCATACATTTCATCAATACTAAACCCACCAAGACAACCATCCCAACCATTACCCATCCTCCTACCCTCCCAGTCCCTCCCCTATCCCCCCCTTATCCCCCTTCTGGTCGGCGAAATAGAGCATCACCCCCACCTCTTACACTACACCCATTCCCCCCCCCCTCCCCCCCCGCATATCACGGCCTATATCACGATCCTATTCCTTTGGCATCCATCCACTCCACTGCTTCCTCTGGGGAGCCAAAAAAACTGACTTGCTCATGATATATTACACGTAGCCCTAGTGGGGTATATCAGAGAGTATTGTATCTGGGCACCAACTAACCTCCTCTTTACCTCTCTAAACTCCCGTCTTTTTACCTGTGTCGCTCTGGAATAGTCTGGATATATTTCTATACTGCTTCCATTATACTCTATTGTCTGCATTTTCCTTTTTGCCCTCATTATTATATCTCTATCTCTGGAGCTTAAGATTTTGGCTAAGATTGCCCTGGGTGGACTTCCCTTTGGGGGGAAGGGGGGGGTCTACCCAGGATCCTGTGTGCTTTGTCAACTGTAAACCAATTAGACAGGGCCTTTTTGTCAAAACTGTCCTCCAGCCAATGCTGGATGAACCCCGTTGTATCTTCTCCTTCCACTCCCTCTGGGAATCCCACTAATCTGATGTTGGATCTCCGGGACCTATCCTCCATTGTGGTAATTCTCTCAAGCAGGTTTTTCTTTTCCCCATCTATAACTTCTACATGTTTGATATTGTCGCATCCGTACCAGCTTGCTCTATAAAATGGCACATGATCTAACCTATATGATAATTATGTTTTTTTTTTTTTTTTTTTTCACATACAGCAAGTTCCTAATGCACATAGAGATTGGGTCTGTGCTTTGGGTTTTGTAACAGGACGCCCTGTGATGCTTAGTGGTTGCCGAGGTGGTATTCTCAAAGTTTGGAACATGGAGAATTTCACACCTATTGGAGAAGTTAAAGGTCATGACAGTCCTATCAATGCAATGTGTAACAATAGCCGTCATGTATTCACGGCATCCAGGTGAGAAGGAACATATTTAAATTAATGAACAGTATTAATACATTTTCTAATTATTTTAAATAGTTATTGCTTTATAGTATTTTAATTAGATTTTCTGAAATATATTATCTTTATTCTTTCCATCTGTATCTAATTTGTTTCTCTATTTCCACTTGGATTGAGGTTGTCAGGTACCCCCCTCACAGATCATTTCTTACTTTCCCTCATATAAGAGAGTTAGCTAAGCATGTACATGGCCCTCTTAACTGAAGTGTATGGGAGTTATAAAGTAGCCAAGCCCTGTCTTTATTACTAGTATATTTCTTTCCACTGATTTTCTACCAGTTCTGCAAGGATTTTTTTTTTCCTACTCAGGGATTCTGTATGTAATGTTCATGTTCATGTGCCATCCAAGTGTAAAACAGCACACCAACTAAACACTGACCTTATAGTCAACAGACCAATTTAGAGAAAATTCTAGCTTGTACTACTTTGGTCTGATTTTCTAGTAAGGCTTGCACATTCAAGTAAAAGGGTCCAGGAGAAAAATTAACAGCATGCGAAAGCATCCATTTTTAGTTCCCAGAACACAGAAGCGGTTTACATTGTTCATCTGAATATAGCCTAACAGTGTTTTTTATTCTAAAGTTACATCCAAAGTTTGGTATATCCGCTGTTTATAATATCCCTTTCTCTTTTAGTGACTGCCATGTCAAGCTTTGGGTTTATGTTCCTGGTCTTACTCCGTGTCTCCCACGACGTGTTTTAGCAATCAAGGGCCGAGCAACAAGCCTTCCCTAATATGTCCACCATCTATCACTTACTCATCCGTCTTCCAACTAACCCTCTATTACCAATGAAGTTCCTGCCCCCTTTTATCCCATCTGTGGGGTACTCATAATTAAAAAGAATATTGATTGATGAGTTTTCTCATTATGTTTACAAATAATTTTCTAATTATTTATTATGTAAATTTAAAATATTGAGTGGACATTAAAGCGAAGATGGTGAGTAGAAGAGGCTATTTTCTGATCAGACTAGTCTTGGCTAAAACAGAACTAATAAAGACCTTTATAGTTGAGATTTCTGTTTCTTGTGTCTTACGCTCTCTGTTGTAAAATAATCTTTGCATAAACCATTTTTGCTTGAAATAACTGAGTTGAAAAGGAAAATAAAGATAAAAATAGATTAATGAGAGTCCCAAACCAAATATTGGGTTGAAATAATCACATCATGTATGTCAAATTTCTTGGACCATGCTGTCATAAAAGTTTTCCTAGTTGGGAACTTTCTTTATTAAATATTTTACCTTTCTTTTTGGCATGTCAAGCCATGGTTATAAATGCATTTGCCCTGTTACGGCTGCTGCATGAGAAAAGTACTGTGGTTTTACACTGCTGCCATCAGATTAATGCTGCCTACGTAATACAAGTATATACGCCTTAAAGGGGTTTTCTGGTCTTGAAATTCGTTTTATGTCCAATTCATAACATTTTTCTAAAAATTCAATGTGTCTGAATCAACTCTATATAAATCAAATACAGTATGCTCCAAATGACCTGGAAATTAGTATATGATTCTCTGAGATCTCCTAGGACTCCGATTTGTTTTATATATTTTGTCATTTTGTCCTGAACAATTATACATGTACAGAGGACAGGACATTGCCACAGTATGGGGTGTTGCTTCACTGGCCCATGCTGTCTCTGTATCTATCTCACAGGTGCTAATTGATACTGCTTCCAGGTGATGTAGATTTGCTAATGAAACTCATTTCTGCCTCAGCCAGCCAGTCTTCAAAATCCACATTGGAAGCCCAGGCTGCGTATGCCATATATCAAAAAGAAAACTATCCCTCAAAAGAAGCCTTGTCGTCATAATTCATGTTTTATAATAAATCTCTTATGGGATTGTGATCAGGCAACCAAGAAGTATCTGTGGTCACCAGCGCCAGGTGCTGTGGCCACGGGAAACAGGCAAATTTTTATTTTGATAGAATGAATTGATACTTCTTACTCATGTTTTGTATGTCTGCAATGGTAATAATGTCCTGGAAAACTGTCTGGTCATATTGTCCATCTCAGAGATACCTACAATAAGTTGGGGCTCAATTCAGAATTATGCCACAAAACTCCTCACTTGCATGTAATTAGCCAGCCTCCTGTCATGTGACCAGGAGGAGGGGGAGATGGCTGCCAGCTAGACCCTTTGAAAATTGCATGCCAGAATTCACACATGGTTAGATGCTATAGAGTTGCATCTAATGTGAGGACTGATCAATTCACTGTGCTCCCAGCAAAGGATTCCGCACTGATCGAATTGGTACTAAATTCCTTATTTTATCCCTTTTATTTTCTGTAACCGTTTGCTTAGATGTCCTGTTTTGTCCCCAAATTTTTTTTAGCACTGTACTTTTGTTGTATATTAAACCTTCAAATTTAATAAGTAATTCCATGTTGTTCTAATGTGCCCACCTCTTCAAAGTGCCGCTTTGCTCATTACCATTGAGGCCAGTGTGCTGGTTCTATACCAGAACGCAATATATTCCAGTCTAAATTGACAAATGGCAGTTTGTGTGTGTCTGCTTGATGATGTGTGATTTGTGACAGCGTGTTTAACCCTTAAAGGACCAGGTGATTTTCCATTTTTGTGTTTTCATTTTTCACTCCTCACCTTCCCAGAGTCATAAAGTTTTTATTTTTCCGTTCACATAGCCCTATGAGGGCTTAAATTTTTGAAGGACAATGCATACAATGTAGTGGGAAGCTGGAAAAAAAAAAAAAATGGGATGGAATTGGAAAAAAAATAAAAAATTCTGCCACAGTTTTTGGGGGCTTTGTTTACGGCATTCATGTGCTGTATGGGATTAATATTGTTATATTTTAATAGTACGGGTGTTTTCACACGTAGCGATTCCCATATGTTTATTTTTTTTATTGGTTAAGTATTTTGATTTTGCAGAAAGGGGGGGGGGGTGACTAGAACTTGTATACTGTGTGTGTATATATATATATATATATATATATATATAGAAAGAAAAATGGCGGCACTGGCTCCAGAGGGAAAGGCGGGTGCACGTCCCAAAGGGAATGGACTGGTTTCCCTGATGGATAAATTCAGAAAAATGAGCGGCACTCCAAAGGATAAAAGCAGTGAACCCTTTATTCACACTGGTGGTGCAACGTTTCGGCTCTAGTCACGAGCCTTCCTCAAGCAAAGATACAACTCAAATGGCAGTGATTATATAGGGAATACAGATCATGTGGTCACAACCCAATGGGTGTGTTCAACAAATCATAACAATACATAACAATAATTTGCAGTGAATACACATAATACCTTATAGTGTCGAGAAATATGCTGATCATCGTTGATCAGCATATTTGTGCTAAACAAAAAGCATGTATACAGATCGAGTACATAGACACAATCAAATAGTGTGACAACATATGATATATTCATTGTACATAAGTGTATGAAGGGGGAGGAGCAACGAGGTAATATCGCAGGACATACCCATCCAGCAAGGAGGCTCATTCAGCGCCGTGAAGTCGGCGTTGTGGATATCATTCTGCGCAGGCGTGGCAGCGCACCAATAGCGAGTACTCAGCAGACCAGGAGTGCTACGCGTCATCACAGTGGGCCGACACCCCTGCGTCACTACAGACGTCCTCCCGGAAGGACACAGTATGTAATCCTATGCGCATGCTCAATGGTGAATCGAGCTGGACGCGCCATCTTTGTTGCTGGAGAGCTGCCCTTAAAGAGCCACTGTGCATATCGCACCCAACCAAAAACAAAAACGGGCATAGGGGGTTAGAGAAGGGCAAAAGGAAACCCATTTAGCAGGGTGCCTATATGCCCCACCCTGGCAGAAAATCCACCGCAGCCACGGTGACCGCAGTACCTGCAGGGATAACGCCAGGGATACCAACCTCCCATCCTGCCCGAGAGGGATCTCCTCTAATTGATCAACAGATGCTGCAAAAGCGTATATAGTTCAGCTCCCAATAACAAAGAAAAAAATGTATATGACAAAAAAAGATTTAATAGAGTGTCGATGAAGATACATGTCATTACACGGTGCCTGCCATGCCTGTCAGCAACAGAACTAAACCAAATATAAATATAAATGTAAAATGCAATGGAATGAACCCCTTCCGTGGTATGCTGCGTATACTCCGACCGTATGTTCCATACCCCAAAGTGCAGGATATAAGTGATCTAAAAAAAGAAAAAGAGAAAAACATTAAATTAGGAATAATGTGAGTTGTATAACTCTCTGAGTATGTACACAATTGGGCGAGACAGTATCCAGAAATGCAAAGAGGGCAAACCAACCCTCACAGAACATCCCCAAAATTATAGTCAGCGTTTAAGCCCTTTGGCTTCAAGCTGTCCAACTTGTGGATCCAGCTCAACTCTCTGCGTTTAAGTATCTTGGATCTATCCCCACCTCGGCGAGGCTGGGGTATATGGTCCAGGATCCAGCACCTCAAATCACTTTCTTTGTGTGTGGCCTCAGTAAAATGTTTTGACACTGGCAAATCCAGCCGTTTTTTACGTATACTGAGGCGGTGATTATTGAGGCGGGTCTTCAATTCAGTTGTTGTCTCACCCACATAAAGCAAATTACATGGGCAAGACAACACATAGATGACATGGTTAGAATCACAAGTCAGATGGAATAAAATGCTGTAAGACACACCGGTATTGGGGTGTACAAAATACCTTCCCTTACGGATATATCTGCAGTTAACGCAGTTTAGGCAGGGAAAACAACCTAAGCCAGACTGAGTCAATTTAGTTTGCTTCAAAGATCCCCTGGAGCCAATATCTGCCTTGACCAACTGGTCACGCAGGTTCCGGGATCAGCGATATGATGACAATGGTGGACATGAGAACTCAGGGATATCTTTGAAGCATGTACCCAACAGACCCCAATGCTTGTTCAGTATCTTGTTTATTGAAGGACTAAGTTCAGTGTATACTGAAACGAACGGAATCCTGGCCTTTTTCTGGACAGTACCCCGTTTCTTCAGTAACTCAGTCCTATCAAGCGTGCGCACTCTGTCCATGTGTTCGTTCAATAGTGGTTTAGGATAACTGTAGTGTACGGGGACTGTAATGCCCGTCACTACAAAAGTGTCACTTGGTGTGCTGTCGTCCCTCCTTAATTATGGGGAAGTTGGTATATGTCATTTTTATAAATTGTCATGTAATGTAATGTTATGTATTTCCCTGTTACTGTGACACTTGCATGTACAGGCCTGCTAGGGGTGTCATTCCAGCTTCTAGTCACTAGAGGGAGCTAGAGAGCCCTAGTTTATATAAGGCCCAGTCAGGGAAGTGAAGGGGAGTCTAGTCTAAGTGTCTGTCTAAAGCTGCAGCCTGCAGTCTGAAGCTGGAGCTTAGACTATGTCAGAGACAAGTCCAGGCCTGAAGCCTGTGGACCAGGAGAGGGTATTGTAGTCCCTGTAACCGGGTTCCAGATGCAAAGAGAAGGTTCCCCTCCTGAACATATATATATGCAGAAGCAGGAAGACCACTGTTCAGAAACTTCTAGAGCCTGAGGAAGCTGAGAGGGAGACAGAGGCAAAGCGCAGAGAAGCAAGAGGTACTCAAGATAACAGAGGAGGTACTTTATAAAGCTAAAACCAAGGATATACGCCAGAGTTAAGGTATTGGACCTTGGAGAAGATTTGCTATGTTCCAGGATCAGTCAGAGATAGAGTGCAAGCTCCTGTACTGCAAGTCCTGTGTGTTTAACACTCTGTAGTCACCTTGCTCAATCTGTATTGCCTGCATCAACCGTATTGAAAAATCGACTGTATGCAAAGGAACTGCGCTTCCGTTAATGTCTCTATGAAAACTACTAAAGTTGGAGTTCTGTTTTAACATCACGGTGTTCCTCATTTATTCCTGCTATCAGCAAACGGCGTGCCACCGTTTAATTGGCACTGGCGTCACGAACATTTTCTACCATCACCTGCTCTTGCAGAGAGTCAGCCGTCTCAGGTTAGTGTCATTGCACTACTACACCCAGAAACTCTATTACACACAACTTGAGTACTCTGCACCTCCCCTATCTTGGAACTTGACAGCCATGGAATTCAGAGTCGCATCAAGTTTGTTCTCATCCGACACAACACGTTTGACACTGAGAAATTGGGAGAAGGGCAGCGACCGGATCATTCTCCGAGGGTGTGAGCTGTTGTAACACAAAAACGTGTTGGTATCAGTAGGTTTTGTGTACAGCTCGGTGTGCAACACACCCTCGTTGAACACTACTCGTGTATCCAAAAACTGGATCTCAGTTCGAGAATGGATGAGGGTGAACTGTAGATCAGGATCATGGCTATTCAAAAAGCCATGGAAGTCGGCCAAGTCAGTCTCAGAGCCTGTCCATATGAGGAAGATGTCGTCGATGTATCGCCACCACCTCAGCACATGGCTGAAGTGGTGGGACAGATAGACGACATCTTCCTCATACCACCGCATAAAAATATTTGCGTACGTGGGGGCCACGTGGGACCCCATGGCCACACCACGTTCTTGCAGATAGAATACGTCCCTGAAAAGAAAGTAATTGTACTGTAGCACAATCTTCAGCAAATCAATGATAAATTCAGAGGCATGAGGAGTATAGGCTGATGTCCTCAGCATTTCCTCCACCGCCCTGAGGCCCCTTTCATGTACAATTGACGTGTATAGCGAAGTCACATCAAAAGATGCGAGTAACACTGAAGACACCTGGGTTAAATCAACACTTTGTAATTTGGTCAAAAAATCTGATGTGTCTTGTATGTAGGATGATCCCCCTATGGAAAATTCCCGCAAAACTTTGTCTAGGAATACAGCTATGCCGCTAAAGATGGAATCGGAACCCAAGACGATGGGTCGTCCCGGAGGATCGATGAGGGTCTTGTGAATCTTGGGCAGCACATAAATCACAGGAGTGACCGGATGTGCTACCTCAAGAAAATCACTAAGACCCCCATCGATGATGCCTGCGGTCAAAGCCTCCCTAAGACATCGGCGGATGATGTCCGCTATCATGAATTTAGGGTCAGTATCTAGAATCCTATACACCTGTGGGTCATTCAGTTGTCGCATGATTTCCTGTACATATTTGGTGGTGTCCATCACCACGACCGCACGCCCCTTGTCAGCCGGTTTAAGAGTGAGGGTGGGATCGGATCTGAGGGACTCCAAGGCTTCTGTCTCAGCGGTAGTCAGATTGGGGTATCTGAAATCCGGCTTCCCCAGAGAGGATAACCTGAGCTCAGAAATTCCCTGTCTGACAGTGCTGATGTAAGCATCGACAGATGGCTCATTGATAACCGGTACAAAATTACTTTTTGAAAATAGGTTGAGAGAACCCAGGGTGAAATCACTCATCTGGGGTCTCGCAGCCGCACTTTTCTTGTGGAACCATACTTTCAGCTTGATGCGCCGAAAAAAAGAAAACAGATTAGATTCTATTTCGAACCAATCAACTGGTGCACTGGGACAAAATGAAAATCCCTTAGACAGGACACTCACTTGAGTAGCAGTCAGTTCCTTGGAAGATAAATTGACCACAGTCACTTCTTCCTCCCTGAGGTTGACTTTGTTGCCATTGACCTGGTCTTGCTGCTGCGTACTCCGCCTGGCCCTCCTGTGTCCACGACCACCTCTCCTAATGCGTCGCCGCGTCTCTCCGGTAACTGTAGACCCTTCTCTAAAAAAGACTGCTCCACATTAGAGGATGCCTGGGTTGTCTTTCTCCGTCTCCTGTTGTCTCGCTGTTGCGTATTGAGTTGTCTATCAGTCTGCCAATTGTAGATATTCCCTTTCCTGTAGTCGTCTGTGTCCCTGCACCATTTCACCCTTTTGTTTTCTTCAGAATCTGTTTGAAAAAATTTCATATGGGAGGACGTATCCTCCATATATTTAGTGAAATCTTCAGAAGATAAAAGAGACTGCAGACCGGCTTCAATATCGCCTTTTTCACACTGCAGAGTAGACAGTTCATGTTGCAGATACTCAATGTTGAGCAAAATAAAGTCTAAGGAATAACGATTTGATAAAGATTCAAACTTTTTGCAAAACACAGGATTGTCAAAGAACAAATTAGGTCGGATGTTAGACCGCATCCCTCTGGGAATATTTTGTGTTCTGTGGTATTCGCCAAGGGTCATTATATGAAGACGCAGAGAAATAATACGTTTGGAGAGATTTTCATACTTGCGCTTAAGCTCTTTTGCAGATGGGGTGTTGAGGAAGGTGGTATCTCCCCCTATGCCTCGCAGGATACGTTCAGCATCTTCCGTTGTGTACACACAACCACTGGTGGAAGCGGGTTCAGATGTAGACATCATGGAAAACAATATATAATGAATGCAAAACAATATTGAAATAGGCCGTGCTCAGCCAATAAGCCAAAATGTAGAAAGAAAAATGGCGGCACTGGCTCCAGAGGGAAAGGCGGGTGCACGTCCCAAAGGGAATGGACTGGTTTCCCTGATGGATAAATTCAGAAAAATGAGCGGCACTCCAAAGGATAAAAGCAGTGAACCCTTTATTCACACCGGTGGTGCAACGTTTCGGCTCTAGTCACGAGCCTTCCTCAAGTAAAGATACAACTCAAATGGCAGTGATTATATAGGGAATACAGATCATGTGGTCACAACCCAATGGGTGTGTTCAACAAATCATAACAATACATAACAATAATTTGCAGTGAATACACATAATACCTTATAGTGTAGAGAAATATGCTGATCATCGTTGACAAACAGTGATGTGTGCTAAACAAAAAGCATGTATACAGATCGAGTACATAGACACGATCAAATAGTGTGACAACATATGATATATTCATTGTACATAAGTGTATGAAGGGGGAGGAGCAACGAGGTAATATCGCAGGACATACCCATCCAGCAAGGAGGCTCATTCAGCGCCGTGAAGTCGGCGTTGTGAATATCATTCTGCGCAGGCGTGGCAGCGCACCAATAGCGAGTACTCAGCAGACCAGGAGTGCTACGCGCCATCACAGTGGGCCGACACCCCTGCGTCACTACAGACGTCCTCCCGGAAGGACACAGTATGTAATCCTATGCGCATGCTCAATGGTGAATCGAGCTGGACGCGCCATCTTTGTTGCTGGAGAGCTGCCCTTAAAGAGCCACTGTGCATATCGCACCCAACCAAAAACAAAAACGGGCATAGGGGGTTAGAGAAGGGCAAAAGGAAACCCATTTAGCAGGGTGCCTATATGCCCCACCCTGGCAGAAAATCCACCGCAGCCACGGTGACCGCAGTACCTGCAGGGATAACGCCAGGGATACCTACCTCCCATCCTGCCCGAGAGGGATCTCCTCTAATTGGTCAACAGATGCTGCAAAAGCGTATATAGTTCAGCTCCCAATAACAAAGAAAAAAATGTATATGACAAAAAAAGATTTAATAGAGTGTCGATGAAGATACATGTCATTACACGGTGCCTGCCATGCCTGTCAGCAACAGAACTAAACCAAATATAAATATAAATGTAAAATGCAATGGAATGAACCCCTTCCGTGGTATGCTGCGTATACTCCGACCGTATGTTCCATACCCCAAAGTGCAGGATATAAGTGATCTAAAAAAAGAAAAAGAGAAAAACATTAAAGTAGGAATAATGTGAGTTGTATAACTCTCTGAGTATGTACACAATTGGGCGAGACAGTATCCAGAAATGCAAAGAGGGCAAACCAACCCTCACAGAACATCCCCAAAATTATAGTCAGCGTTTAAGCCCTTTGGCTTCAAGCTGTCCAACTTGTGGATCCAGCTCAACTCTCTGCGTTTAAGTATCTTGGATCTATCCCCACCTCGGCGAGGCTGGGGTATATGGTCCAGGATCCAGCACCTCAAATCACTTTCTTTGTGTGTGGCCTCAGTAAAATGTTTTGACACTGGCAAATCCAGCCGTTTTTTACGTATACTGAGGCGGTGATTATTGAGGCGGGTCTTCAATTCAGTTGTTGTCTCACCCACATAAAGCAAATTACATGGGCAAGACAACACATAGATGACGCAGAGAGTTGAGCTGGATCCACAAGTTGGACAGCTTGAAGCCAAAGGGCTTAAACGCTGACTATAATTTTGGGGATGTTCTGTGAGGGTTGGTTTGCCCTCTTTGCATTTCTGGATACTGTCTCGCCCAATTGTGTACATACTCAGAGAGTTATACAACTCACATTATTCCTACTTTAATGTTTTTCTCTTTTTCTTTTTTTAGATCACTTATATCCTGCACTTTGGGGTATGGAACATACGGTCGGAGTATACGCAGCATACCACGGAAGGGGTTCATTCCATTGCATTTTACATTTATATTTATATTTGGTTTAGTTCTGTTGCTGACAGGCATGGCAGGCACCGTGTAATGACATGTATCTTCATCGACACTCTAATAAATCTTTTTTTGTCATATACATTTTTTTCTTTGTTATTGGGAGCTGAACTATATACGCTTTTGCAGCATCTGTTTACCAATTAGAGGAGATCCCTCTCGGGCAGGATAGGAGGTTGGTATCCCTGGCGTTATCCCTGCAGGTACTGCGGTCACTGTGGCTGCGGTGGATTTTCTGCCAGGGTGGGGCATATAGGCACCCTGCTAAATGGGTTTCCTTTTGCCCTTCCCTAACCCCCTATGCCCGTTTTTGTTTTTGGTTGGGTGCGATATGCACAGTGGCTCTTTAAGGGCAGCTCTCCAGCAACAAAGATGGCGCGTCCAGCTCGATTCACCATTGAGCATGCGCATAGGATTACATACTGTGTCCTTCCGGGAGGACGTCTGTAGTGACGCAGGGGTGTCGGCCCACTGTGATGACGCGTAGCACTCCTGGTCTCCTGAGTACTCGCTATTGGTGCGCTGCCACGCCTGCGCAGAATGATATCCACAACGCCGACTTCACGGCGCTGAATGAGCCTCCTTGCTGGATGGGTATGTCCTGCGATATTACCTCGTTGCTCCTCCCCCTTCATACACTTATGTACAATGAATATATCATATGTTGTCACACTATTTGATCGTGTCTATGTACTCGATCTGTATACATGCTTTTTGTTTAGCACACATCACTGTTTGTCAACGATAATCAGCATATTTCTCTACACTATAAGGTATTATGTGTATTCACTGCAAATTATTGTTATATATTGTTATGATTTGTTGAACACACCCATTGGGTTGTGACCACATGATCTGTATTCCCTATATAATCACTGCCATTTGAGTTGTATCTTTGCTTGAGGAAGGCTCGTGACTAGAGCCGAAACGTTGCACCACCGGTGTGAATAAAGGGTTCACTGCTTTTATCCTTTGGAGTGCCGCTCATTTTTCTGAATTTATATATATATATATATATATTCTTTTTTGTATTTTTTTTATATATATTTAAAAACTTTACATTTTTTTCTTCTACTTTTTTAAGTCACCCTGGGTGACATTAGATGCCATGGTCACATTTGACTACGGCATCTGAGGGGTGAAATGTATGCAATCCGTCTTATGGCAGATGTCATACATGTGCTGCGGGAACCTGGTGGCTATGGCGTCTGCTGCACGCGCGAGTGGGGGCCATGTTTAAAGATGCGACTTCTGTGGTACATATATGGTGGAGCTCGCAAAGAGGTTGTGCTGTCCCATGTGTTATAGAATGTGTCGGCAGATAAGAACCATTTGACCCATCTAGTCTGCCCAATATACTGAGTACTATGGATAGCCCCTGGCCCTATCTTATATGAAGGATGGCCTTATGCCTATCCCATGCATGCTTAAACTCCTTCACTGTATTTGCAGCTACCACTTCTGCAGGAAGGCTATTCCATGCATCCACTACTCTCTCAGTAAAGTAATACTTCCTGATATTACTTTTAAACCTTTGCCCCTCTAATTTAAAACTATTTCCTCTTGTAGCAGTTTTTCTTCTTTTAAATATTCTCTCCTATTTTACCTTGTTGATTCCCTTTATGTATTTAAAAGTTTCTATCATATCCCCTCTGTCTTGTCTTTCTTCCAAGCTATACATGTTAAGGTCCTTTAATCTTTCCTGGTAAGTTTTATCCTGCAATCCATGTACCAGTTTAGTAGCTCTTCTCTTAACTCTCTCCAAAGTATCAATATCCTTCTGGAGATATGGTCTCCAGTACTGAGCACAATACTCCAAATGAGGTCTCACTAGTGCTCTGTAGAGCGGCATGAGCACCTCCCTCTTTCTACTGGTAATTCCTCTCCCTATACACCCAAGCATTCTGCTAGCATTTCCTGTTGCTCTATGACATTGTCTGCCTACCTTTAAGTCTTCTGAAATAATGACCCCTAAATCCCTTTCCTCAGATACTGAGGTTAGGACTGTATCACTGATTTTATGTTCTGCTTTTGGGTTTTTACGCCCCAGGTGCATTATTTTGCACTTATCCACATTAAATTTTAGTTGCCAGATTTTTGACCATTCCTCTAGTTTTCCTAAATCCTTTTCCATTTGGTTTTTAATATTAGAAAGCTCCCAAAAATTGCAGTTTTTGGGGTCAGATGATGTGTAAACACAAGGTGATATAGAAGGCATCGAAAAATTATGCCTTAGCAGGAGAGATCCCTGCCCCTGTATATACAGACAAGTTAATGTGATAAGAAACAGTGGCTTTTGCACCAGCATCCACAAAGTATGCGTTAATGGGGGAAGAATACCTGCCTGTATTTATACACACAGAAGTGTTAATTGTCAGAAGAAAGAGTGGCTTGTAATGAACCAGCCTGGAAAAAATCTCCCTTTTAATTGGGAGCAGCAGCAAGGGTAGGTGTAACAAAATCTGAGGTGAATAGACAGATAGATAGACAGATAGCTCTCATATTCTCCTAAACTTACATTATCAATAGCTAATTGTATAGCAGTGGCTAATTTATATATTAAGCAAATGCAAATGGTGCCTCTAGATGCCAGCCCGTCTGAAGACTAGGTGAGACACTACACATTCTCAGAGGAAGCCCCCATTTAGCACTGGCCTGCTAATTGAAAACCATTTGGGCATCCTATAGAAGACCTGGGAGGGGGATACTTAAAATGCACAGCCACCCTAGACATGTTGGCTGCTAGACCAGTGGGTGGTCTAACCCATTCAGTAGATGAATTAAATAATATCAGAAGCCATAACTCCGACCTCATGGCACCCACAGCCTCAGAACCCTAATAATTGTGTTCAGCCTGACATGGGCTTCGGGCAGTCTATGCGCGCCATACTGGACAGGAGGCATTTCTCTGTATTCAGGATCTGGCCTTCTGGAATTCATAACTCAATCACATTTGGTCTCTGTATGACCGGGACAAAGCGACTCAGATTATGGGATCATACCTGTACCCGCAGTCCCTGTCATACAGCGAGGAATCGCCGTGATTCATATTGCCATCTTCTGGGAAGGTGGGGCAGAAACCTGAATAATATCAGACGTCCCAGAAGGCCAGACCGAAAGGAGGGAGGTTCCCTCACAGCCCACCCCTTGGCTGAGGGGGATAAAATTGGGTGTTTGGGAACAGGTAATTGTCAGCCATTTTAGGGATCCACATCATTTGGAGTGACTGCCCATATCGGCTGTCCACAGCCGGAATATAACTGCTGCATCTCAGTAAGCCAATATTCTGTATTTTACCCCTTTTATTTTATCTGTTTTACTGCATTGTTATTGTATGCATATTTTTATCTTTTATCTGACACTTTCTATTTGTATTGCACTGCACTATTGTGTATTAAATTTTAAAATTGATAAGTCCCTTCCTTGTGGTCTTATAGAACTTGCTCTTTCGGAGGGAATAACGTTAACAGTAGTGTTTCAGAGGATTTTAGGTCCCATATAGATAACCTGTTGTGGCGAAAATAACCTCGCCACTGGGTTTTGGAGGGGCCTGGTTGCCAGCCTCTTGCCCCAGGATTATGGGCCCTCTCATCAGCCCATGCAAAATTTAAACCCCATGGCGATTTGACTGTGTTTGTGGCATCTGAGTGCTCAGATCCAAGCCATATGGGGACATGTGGGGTTTTGAGGTGTGTGACAGAACCATCTGTCTGTGGAATTGTATTTTATGTTATGTGAGGGTACCCAGATAGCTAATTTTATTGTATTTGTGTATTCTGAGTGCTATTCACCTAATGATATGCACTCAGACTTGAGCTATCTGGGAATATGTTAAATGTCTGTGTTTGCTGTGAGGGTGTGACATTGTGTGTTTGGGTGGTGATTCCTGTCCCGTTGTTCCCACATGTGTATTGGTGATTTCCCTTTGTCCTGAGAGATAATTGAATTGCTCCTCGGGTGTCTCCAGGGCAGAAAGGAGGAAACCATGATGCATTGTGGGGATGTGTTGTGTCTGTGTATCCTGAGTGCTACGTATCTGTCCTGTGTCACAGTCTTCCTTCTGGTCCCCTAGGGGCGTGTACACCAGATGGGGACCTGCATAAATACGGGCGGGTAGCCCTCAATAAAGTGTTCCTGTTTTTACACTCAACATAGAGCCTCGTCTCATGTGTGTGGGGATTGCTATACTTGTATACTCCCCTGGCTATTACTCCTAGCTCTTGTAAGAGCTGTTCCTTTTCCTGGTTCCTGTGGTGGTATCGGTGTCGAGCGGAGTGCTTCGAGTCCTCGGGAGGCACTGGGAGCATTTATCAACGGAGGTACCCGGTCGGGGTGCTAGGAGATCCGTTACACCTGTGTTACTGTTGAGAGAATATCTGAGTATAGGCCCCTATTGCCTTATAGTATAGGTGGTGGCAGCTATTGTGATAGAAAATATTGAAGTGTTAGAATCTAGGGTAGCATAATTCCGTCATCTAGAATAGTGGGTGGGAATTTCTGTGGTAACTTGATAAGCTCACTGGTATAATTCACCCCAGTGACGTGACCTATTGAGTAGGGATCATGAAAGTAGGGTAATAGTGGTATATAGCCACAGGGTAGTAGCAGAAGTGGTGGCTGTCCAGCGGTAATGACAATGGCAGAAGTGGCAATGGAAGAGGCAGCATGGGGGTTATGAATAAGGAGTAGCAGCTGTTATGGTCGCAGCAGCAACAGCAGCCATATGGTAGGTAACGGTAGTCAGATAGTGGCAGTGGCAGTTCACTTTAAACATATGATACGAGGGAGTGGGAGCATGTGCTGCACTGTTTCTATTGGGGACCAGAAGATGTCCATGTCCATCAGCTACCTAAAGGCAGCAGAATCCACTAAGTAAGACAACAGCAACTGCACCGCGGGTAAATTGGACAGGTGGGAATTAAGTTTGCGCACCAGCAGATTGCTGAATATGTAAATTTGTTTCCTATTATTGATAGCTGCCGCTGGAGCAGAGTAGTGGTAGGAGTTTAAGTGTGAGAAGCAGTAACTGATGACTATGATGGCAAGGACATTGTGTTGCACGTTGATTCGGTCTGGATGGAGAACCTGGAAGGAGGAGAACATTCTTGTTGCATTAGCTGATGGCTACCTCTATTTTCCAACAGTAACTTGTGGTGCCACATGGTGCGGCAGTAGAGCTATTTGTGTTTAAATGCCGACGGTTTATTTTAATCCTGCAGAATGCAGATCTTGCACATGCAAATACTTTTGTCTTCCAGCTGTCAGGGATCAGCAGGTGTGAACCCACTGTGCCACTGACTGGCTATACTCTGTAGGGGCATGTCTAAGCAACTACCTGGTTTTCACTAGAGCCTCAGCTGGTGAGGATAGACTTGAGCCATTAGGGTAATTACCAGGGGCTACTCTAGAGCAATCTCCAAGTCAGTGGCAGCTGGTCCGGGCAGACCAGGAGATACCTGGATAGGTACCAGAAGCACAAGTGTCGTCAGGCAGGTAGGGTTGTTACCAGGAACAACAGTGTAGGTTCAAAGGATGAGGCAAAGGCGTAGTCAGACAGCCGGGTTGGTCGTTACCAGGAGCAACAGTGCAGGTTCGAATGATGAGGCAGATGCATATTCAAACAGGCAAAAGGTCAGGGCAGGCGGCACAGGAACAGGTCAGGCAATCCGGATCGGCAACCGGAGAGTCAAGGCAAGCAGGCAGGGATCAGACGATAAGCAGAGTCCAGGAACGAAGTATAAATCAGGAGCACACACGAGTATCAGGAACTAGCAAACTCAAGGACCTTGACACTGATGCATCTGAGAAGGGGGCTCAGCCACTTAAATACATACAGGAGAGCCATAGTTGGTCAGCGAGGTCACCTGACTTAACCCAGCGCGGCGCCAGGGACCTTGCCGATAAGCAGGGGAACAGTGGCATACAGCACTTCGCACAGACAAAGAGGCAGCTGAGCTTGGCTTAGGTCTGGCACGTTTTGAGCCTACACCTACAGTATCAGCGGCATCATCAGTTCCCAAGCTGACCATAATGGAAGAAGATCTGGCCCTGGTAGTTTGGGAGGTTCTCACTATACATTTCCTCTGCTCTTTATCGCTGCTGCCCCCACCCCCTCCTCTGATGTTAACTCCTCCTCAGCACCCTGATCTGGCTCCCAGGTGCTGTCCAACACACAATCAATGTCATCATCATCCCCATCCTCTAGGCTACTTTTATCAGACTGTGATATGTCATCATAGGCCTCTTGGCTCCCCTCCTGATTCACTGCTCTGTTTTTGCCCCATGTGCCACTGTATCTACCACTGCCCCTACCACTACCACTGTGGCTACAAGTGCCACTATTACCACCACTAACACAGCTATGCACGTGGTCCCCTGGCGTTCACTGAACCTTCTCCTCATGGCAGTCCAAATGATGACTGTTCTGACAAAATTCATCAACAGGGAAACAACTTGAGTATCTCCCATAGCACATGGGATTGTGTTGCCTCATCTTAGGAAACAAGAAGGCACTCCACTAGGAGAAGGCAGTGTAGACAGAGTGGATGCAACTGAAAGGCTGGGGTTGCAAGGAGGAGGAGTGTTTTGCCGATAAGAGCAAGAGAGACTCAACTGCAACTTCTTTTTGCAAGTTCAGTATATAACAAAGAATAGAAAACTTACATCAGAGATTGAGTCAACTGGCAATGATACATCAGCTGCTACAGGGAAAACATTTTCACGCAAAAGTGTCCTTTCATAGATGAGCTGCAACCGCTAGCTGAAAAGTGTCAGGTTTTATACTGTTTAACCAAAGAGTTTCACCCCTAGTGGAATGTAGCCAGCATATGCAATCTATAAGGGTCACTGTGTATATTTCGGACCTTGAAGTGGCCAATTCCCAGTTCCACAATAATACAGAATCCCCAAAAAACCTTGGAAGACAATAGTTAACTCTCTTGCACAAACATTTCAGACAAGCCTTTTCAGTCTATCAGATAAGAAAGGACAAGGTCTCACACAAACGTTTCAGACACTTCTCCAATAGTAAATTTCAAGATGGTGGCTCACTCCAAAAAGGATTAATGGAATAGGTGCTGCTAACCCAAAATAAGAGGGACACTCGCCCTCTAAATGGATAAATGCAAAAATTGTTAAAATGATGGGTGAGCACACTGCATTTGGACTTCACAATTAAAATTTAATTAAATCCCTTACCACTGATGAAGGGAAAGCCGTTCCCGAAACGCATCTGGCTTTGATCGGACACCTGTACAAGCACCTCCGCAACCATAAGCGTGGCCATGCTATGAAGATTGGACCCTCACATTAGAGGAAAGACCATTGGAACAAAGTATACACGGACCAAAAAAGGCATCCTCCTCTGTCTGGTACCGGAAGACTGAAAGGGACGGACGGCATAGACACGTGAGTCTCGTCCTAACTCCCGCGATAATTCGAGGCAGTAGGCTTGAGGTGTACTGAGCGTGTGGCCGGCAATCTCGTGCGCCGCCAGACCCTCGCCTGAACCACCACAGACATTGAGGAAGGTAAGAGAGACTTTACCCATTAATGCAGCGACTTTGATTGAATACCCAAGGACTGCCGGCATTATAAGAATATTTTGAAACAAATGGAGATACATTGCATACATTGACCAACATCCACATATGACTTCATCTGTATGCTAGATTTGTCCACACTAGGATATTCACAACCACACAATTAATGGATTGTATTGCAAAGCGACTTTTATGACAAGTATCCATCTGTTGCATGGACCTTATCAAGCCGAGTCTTGCCGAGTATATTGTATCTTATTGTATTGCATTCTATTGTATTTTATTTTTCAGGATTTTATAGAGTTTTATTCTTATATTTTTAGACATACACGTTGTGGCAATGTGAACATTGAGGTGGTGTTTCCCCAGGTTCCAGTCCGGGACTTAGGCTATGCTCATGTCCAGGGATCCTATTTAATCCTGCTACTGGATCTTGGGTGTGTCTCACTCTGGAGAGTGTGCAGACAGAGGCCTGGTGAGGCTCTGTTAGTGTGGTCTCAGCTAGGCAAGGCTGAGGGGCCACGAGGCTAGGCAATAGCCTGGACTTTGGGGGACTTGCACACAGAAGGCTGGAGTGGCTCCGTGTGGTCTGAGCCGGGAGGGCTGAGAGACCACTATCCCACAAGAGACCCTGGTGTGGGAGCAGCCTGGAGGTTGGGCTGGGAAAGCCGCATCTCATCACGGGTGTGAACTGTGGTACGCTTTAGGTGAGTCAGGGAAACCTATGTGTTTAGATAGGGCCCAGATGGGCAAGGTATTTTATTTTGGCTTTGTGTGTTTTTCTTTATGCCGTGTGCCACAATAAAGCACAGTTTGGCCCCTAAATCCTGGTGTCTGTGAAGAAGTGGGTGATTGCAACCACCGGAAAAGAGCTAATCCCCCACAATTGGTGTCGGATGCGGGCACATGTCCGTGCTGAAAAGAAAAAAAAACAACGTGGTTGCTAGGGACAACGACCTCACTGAAAGGAGCAGGTGCTGCTCATGCTGTTCTGGACACTTTTTGCTGGGTTGCAAAGGAGTTACTGTGCAGTGAATTAAAGGGCCAGTAGCCCAGAAAAAGGGGACTGGCTGCTAAAAGTTTTTCCTGCTACGAGACTGACTGTTGCCATGGGCCTCGGGTAAGAATATGTCCGACGGACGTGGGAGATTAAACGGCAGGAAAAACTGGTAAAACAGATGGGTTGTACCCCACGTGAGTTGGCAAAATTTGATGCTGAGCGAGAGGCTCTGGAGGCGCAGCTGCAGCTAGCCCTGAATAGAGGGTCCTCAACGCTGTATGGACCCTGCACAAAGTTCCCAGAGGTCGGCAGTGTGCTGGGAATGCCGGAGAAAAAGCAAAGATATGCCGTTGCCAAGGGCAACCGTCGGGAAGAAAAGGAGGTGGAGAGTGGTGCAGCTCTCAGGAGATCCTATGTTTCCTGCACGTGTGCGCAAAGTCCTAAAAGGTGCGGATGGAGTGACTGTCTGGATAAAGGTTGGAGTCAAGGCCAAGGCGTTTCCCGTGGCAACTACTGTATTAAGGAGAGGGGTGATGACCGTGCTGAAGATATTCCTAGACTCCCCTCATCTCCCGTGAGTGCCGAATCCGTGACGACAATCGGTAAGATCGTTCCAATTATCCCGTGTGTAACAGACCCAGTGACATTGAGCAGGCGGCAGTTGCTACCCGCTGGGCCGTTGGGTGATATGTCACCGAGGCTAGAAACTGTCTCAAAAGTGTGTGACCATATGAAAAGTAATATAATGCTAAGTGTACGGGACAGTCATGCAGTTAATAAAATACCTTGCCCGTCTGGGCCCTATCTAAACACATAGGTTTCCCTGACTTACCTAAAGCGTACCACAGTTCACACCCGTGATGAGATGCGGCTTTCCCAGCCCAACCTCCAGGCTGCTCCCACACCAGGGTCTCTTGTGGGATAGTGGTCTCTCAGCCCTCCCGGCTCAGACCACACGGAGCCACTCCAGCCTTCTGTGTGCAAGTCCCCCAAAGTCCAGGCTATTGCCTAGCCTCGTGGCCCCTCAGCCTTGCCTAGCTGAGACCACACTGACAGAGCCTCACCAGGCCTCTGTCTGCACACTCTCCAGAGTGAGACACACCCAAGATCCAGTAGCAGGAATAAATAGGATCCCTGGACATGAACATGGCCTAAGTCCCGGACTGGAACCTGGGGAAACACCACCTCAATGTTCACATTGCCACATATCCCCCCCCTCTGTTCAAACCTGTGGGGGTGAACACATGTACTAACTGGATGCTCATGACAGGGCATCCACATTTTCTTGCCATCGCCTGGCTCAACCTTCCTCCTGGAAGATGTGGTCAGCGTCAGAGGCTTCCCTTTATTTTGCCAGACCCACGACAACAGCGCTTGGTTTGTCACCCTCATGAGTTTATTACAGAGCTGACAAGGCCTCTGGGATTTTCTTGCCCATCTCATGAGCAGGTACTGTCTTTTTAAATTTTCTGGCTTCTGCACAGGCCCCTCACGTCCTTTCTTGGACTGTAGCAACTCTTGACTGAACTGTTCCCAGTCATGGTCGTGTCCAGACCCTTTCTCTTTTGCCTTGCGGGGCTCCTTCAGCAGAGAAGGTTTCTTATGTCTCGCTCCTTTTCCACGCATCTGGACCCCTTTTCCATTATTCTCAGCAGGGCTTTCTTCGGGTTTGGAGCCAGCTTCAGAGTCTTCTGCGTCTTCAGTGGCTGTTCCCACTTCAGCAGTCGCTCTTTCCACCCTAACCTTGGTCTCTGGGACATCCAAGGTTTTCTCCCATTTCAAGACCTCTGCCTTAGCTTCTTTGGCCTCTATTTCTTTGGAGTCTCCAATTTCTTTATTATCCTTTTTATCCTTCACGGACTTGGCCTCATATCCTTGCCATCTTAACTCCTCCTCCTTCTCATCAAGGTTGGAGGCACTGGGGACATGCAGTCTCCACAGTGTTTTATGGTCAATAAAGTAATGTCCCAGGTAGGGATTAACTCGGCAGTGCCTCTAGAAGTCAGTGTTAATAATGGAACCAGTGACATAGGCGATATATGCGCTGTGACCATTAGCAACTCCGAGAAGGAAGCTACCAAGTCAAGGTATTGCAAAATTCAGGTGGTCACTAGTAGCGACCAGACGACAGTTATACATGACGTGACGAGAGCTGAGTGGGGAGATGGCAGCCTAGTGTCTGAGACCCATACCCAGGCAGGGGTAGATGACCTGACACGTCAGTACAGCTGCAATCCTGAAGATTTTTCTCTCTCCACACAGTCCCTAGATATGATAGAGAAGGGACTAGATGTCTTCACAGAGTCACCGAAGAAGACTGCAGTAGATACAAACAAAGTGCTTAAAGAGACCCTGCGTGAAACCCCCACAGGGGGTAATGGTGATACTCCTACATCGGCTGCAGCAGAGCCAAGTGAAGAGCATCTGGAACAGGAGACCCTCTCCTCGGCTCGATCCCTTGAAGAAGCACTTGAGGAGCGAGATGAATGTGAGAGGCTGAACAGACAACTCAGAGCAGGGATGGAAGAGCTCATGAGCTCAAAGGATGATGTCAGGAAGAACGTCTATGAGTTGAAGAAGTCTAAGCCAGAGCCTGTTAAGAATGGGTCTGGAGATGGTGGCGCCGTGGTGCCGACCGAGGCGGAGAAGACGGAAGATCTTTCTGCTCACCCAGCTGATGTGAATGCAGAGGCCAAGAGACTCGTGGCAATAAGTAGCCAGGACCTGGTCATGAAAGATGTTCCCTCTGCCGTTAGTGCCTTACAGAAAGCCAGCGGTCTGCTGGAGAAGGCAACAGAAGGAAACGAGTCTGGTGAAGATCCTGATGTCCCCAGTGCCTCCAACCTTGATGAGAAGGAGGAGGAGTTAAGATTTCAAGGATATGAGGCCAAGTCCGTGAAGGATAAAAAGGATAATAAAGAAATTGGAGACTCCAAAGAAATAGAGGCCAAAGAAGCTAAGGCAGAGGTCTTGAAATGGGAGAAAACCTTGGATGTCCCAGAGACCAAGGTTAGGGTGGAAAGAGCGACTGCTGAAGTGGGAACAGCCACTGAAGACGCAGAAGACTCTGAAGCTGGCTCCAAACCCGAAGAAACCCCTGCTGAGAATAATGGAAAAGGGGTCCATATGCGTGGAAAAGGAGCGAGACATAAGAAACCTTCTCTGCTGAAGGAGCCCCGCAAGGCAAAAGAGAAAGGGTCTGGACACGACCATGACTGGGAACAGTTCAGTCAAGAGTTGCTACAGTCCAAGAAAGGACGTGAGGGGCCTGTGCAGAAGCCAGAAAATTTAAAAAGACAGTACCTGCTCATGAGATGGGCAAGAAAATCCCAGAGGCCTTGTCAGCTCTGTAATAAACTCATGAGGGTGACTAACCAAGCGCTGTTGTCGTGGGTCTGGCAAAATAAAGGGAAGCCTCTGACGCTGACCACATCTTCCAGGAGGAAGGTTGAGCCAGGCGATGGCAAGAAAATGTGGATGCCCTGTCATGAGCATCCAGTTAGTACATGTGTTCACCCCCACAGGTTTGAACAGAGGGGGGGGATATGTGGCAATGTGAACATTGAGGTGGTGTTTCCCCAGGTTCCAGTCTGGGACTTAGGCCATGCTCATGTCCAGGGATCCTATTTAATCCTGCTACTGGATCTTGGGTGTGTCTCACTCTGGAGAGTGTGAAGACAGAGGCCTGGTGAGGCTCTGTCAGTGTGGTCTCAGCTAGGCAAGGCTGAGGGGCCACGAGGCTAGGCAATAGGACTTGCACACAGACAATAGGACTTGCACACAGAAGGCTGGAGTGGCTCCGTGTGGTCTGAGCCGGGAGGGCTGAGAGAGCACTATCCCACAAGAGACCCTGGTGTGGGAGCAGCCTGGAGGTTGGGCTGGGAAAGCCGCATCTCATCACGGGTGTGAACTGTGGTACGCTTTAGGTGAGTCAGGGAAACCTATGTGTTTAGATAGGGCCCAGACGGGCAAGGTATTTTATTTTGGCTTTGTGTGTTTTTCTTTATGCCGTGTGCCACAATAAAGCACAGTTTGGCCCCTAAATCCTGGTGTCTGTGAAGAAGTGGGTGATTGCAACCACCGGAAAAGAGCTAATCCCCCACAACGTGTAAACTCATTGTTTGATTTTATTAAATTTTAATTGTGAAGTCCAAATGCAGTGTGCTCACCCATCATTTTAACAATTTTTGCACTTCTCCAATAGTGATGAGCGTGAGGGGCCATATTCGATTTCGCAATATTTCGCGAATATTCGATTGAGTATTCATATTATATTCGCCGAAATCGAATATTCGTTAATGTATATTTAACACGATTAATATGCGATTTGTTATTAGCGTGTTGCGATTTCCTAAATGTCTCTAATCTCTAAAGTGTTAAGTATATACAATACAACTTTCCTATGTTTGCGAACGGTTTTAGTAATTTTCGAATATTCGCTATATTGCAATATAGAATCTGACGAATATTATGAAAAACAAGGTTATTGCAATATAGCCAATATTAGTAAAAATCACCAATAGAATAGACTTACATTTTTGTAATAGTGCTATAATCTTTTTTTATTATAGTGTAGTTTTTTTGTTTTCTTCCCAACTTAATAGTTTGAAAAAAACGTACTCTATTTAAAAAATACTAAAGCACTATATCCGCTGTGTCTTTTACGAATATTCTCGATTTTTTAATATATAATTGTATATAAGATATATCAGCAATATATCGAATATTCGTAAAAATACACATAGCTGAAACGGCAATGAAATGTTCGTATGCTCATGCGCGTGAGTCACTCCTGGCAGGAAGTAACCGGTTTCATCTATAATCCAGCATGAGTTGAGTCGAGTTGGAAGTTGGATGCAATTGGAAAGATGGTGGCGAGCAAGTTCAAAGAAGCTGAGGAAGAGATCCTCATCATAGTAAGTATAAGTAAATTGAACATTCTATCTCACACGCTCGTTGAGTTATCTTACTAATATTCTTATCTAGGTTTATTGAATTTAAGTTTTCGGATATGTCTTTGTATGTGAAAACTATTTTCGCATGACAATTAAATTTGCATAGCACATACTTTGATTAGATATAAATGATTGGTTGAAACAAGTATTGTTGACATTCAAAAGTAATATTTTTTTCACATAATCATTAACATCTACTCATACTAGATAAAATGGGATTTTATTTGTATTACTAAAATAAATAGTTAAGCATTTTTGATATGACAAATGGTTGGTCTGCCATCAAAGCACTATCTCACTGGCATCTGCTATATATTTATATGCTATCCATACATACATGTGGCCGACATGTCATTACGTATGGATAGCAGACAAATATATACACTGCTCAAAAAAATAAAGGGAGCACAAAAATAACACATCCTAGATCTGAATTAATTAAATATTCTTCAGAAATACTTTGTTCTTTACATAGTTGAATGTGTTGACAACAAAATCACACAAAAATAAAAAAAATGGAAATCAAATTTTTCAACCCATGGAGGTCTGGATTTGGAGTCACACTCAAAATTAAAGTGGAAAAAAACACTACAGGCTGATCCAACATTGATGTAATGTCCTTAAAACAAGTCAAAATGAGGCTCAGTAGTGTGTGTGGCCTCCACGTGCCTGTATGACCTCCCTACAACGCCTGTACATGCTCCTGATGAGGTGGCGGAGGGATCTCCTCCCAGACCTGGACTAAAGCATCTGCCAACTCCTGGACAGTCTGTGGTGCAACGTGACGTTGGTGGATAGAGCGAGACATGATGTCCCAGATGTGCTCAATTGGATTCAGGTCTGGGGAACGGGCGGGCCAGTCCATAGCATCAATGCCTTCGTCTTGCAGGAACTGCTGACACACTCCAGCCACATGAGGTCTAGCATTGTCTTGCATTAGGAGGAACCTAGGGCCAACCGCACCAGCATATGGTCTCACAAGGGGTCTGAGGATCTCATCTCGGTACCTAATGGCAGTCAGGCTACCTCTGGCGAGCACATGAAGGGCTGTGCGGCCCTCCAAAGAAATGCCACCCCACACCATTACTGACCCAATGCCAAACCGGTCATGCTGGAGGATGTTGCAGGCAGCAGAACGTTCTCCACGGCGTCTCCAGACTCTGTCACGTCTGTCACATGTGCTCAGTGTGAACCTGCTTTCATCTGTGAAGAGCACAGGGCGCCAGTGGCGAATTTGCCAATCTTGGTGTTCTCTGGCAAATGCCAAACGTCCTGCATGGTGTTGGGCTGTAAGCACAACCCCCACCTGTGGACGTCGTGCCCTCATATCACCCTCATGGAGTCTGTTTCTGACCGTTTGAGCAGACACATGCACATTTGTGGCCTGCTGGAGGTCATTTTGCAGGGCTCTGTTAGTGCTCCTCCTGTTCCTCCTTGAACAAAGGCGGAGGTAGCGGTCCTGCTGCTGGGTTGTTGCCCTCCTACGGCCTCCTCCACGTCTCCTGATGTACTGGCCTGTCTCCTGGAAGCGCCTCCATGCTCTGGACACTACGCTGACAGACACAGCAAACCTTCTTGCCACAGTTCGCATTGATGTGCCATCCTGGATAAGCTGCACTACCTGAGCCACTTGTGTGGGTTGTAGACTCAGTCTCATGCTACCACTAGAGTGAAAGCACCGCCAGCATTCAAAAGTGACCAAAACATCGGCCAGGAACCATAGGAACTGAGAAGTGGTCTGTGCTCACCACCTGCAGAACCACTCCTTTATTGGGGGTGTCTTGCTAATTGCCAATAATTTCCACCTGTTGTCTATCCCATTTGCACAACAGCATGTGAAATTGATTGTCACTCAGTGTTGCTTCCTAAGTGGACAGTTTGATTTCACAGAAGTGTGATTGACTTGGAGTTACATTGTGTTGTTTAAGTGTTCCCTTTATTTTTTTGAGCAGTGTATCAGATGCACATTGCACATCTAATTTCCTGCCTCACACAATATACCCACACTACATACCACCAAACCCCCCCTCAAACCCCCTCTGACCACCCCCAACACACAAACACACACACACACAGTCTATTCAAACAGCGGTCCTCCAGTTGTTCTCAAACTACAACTCCCATTATGCCCTTCTATAGGATAATAGCTGTAGGCTGTCAAGGAATGATGGGAGTTGTATTTTTGCCACAGCCAGAGTGCCACAGTTTTCTGGATGGCTGCAGTGTGAGGACGCCTAGTCTAAAGATTCTAATAAGTGTCCTGTTGGTCAGGAGAAGTAATTTTTGACATTCTATTTTTGCTGGTTCATTTAGCGTTACCCAGGGTGCACCACGTGGAGGCGAACCAGCTTTACACCCCATACTATGCCGTCACGACAGGTACACCTCTCCTCAGACGGACAATATCTAATAGCTTATACCCCACACACATACAATTTCAATGCAATTAGATTTTATACATTTACGTTAACTTAAATTGTAGTATTTCACTTTCAAACAATAATAATTGTTGGTTTTGTGGTTGAGATGATGATGACATGGTGGTGGTTAGCTACTGCAGCATGAAGGCAGCGCACGGCGAGCGGTACCCTGTAATTAAACTACAACATGCAGAGCTTTTAGTTAGACTGCCTCTCGCCGTGTGCTGCCTTGCTGCTGCTGTAACTTTTCCCTTGCCACCAGTGGTGTAGGTGCAGGCCCGGCAACTGTTCCATCCGTTTCCTACACTTTCTATACTGTCACTGTTGCATAATTTAATTGTGTAATACTGCCGAGGGTGCCCTGACAAAATCTTTTAGTCCTCCTGCTCCGGGGTGGGCCTCTTCTGGGTCAGGGCCGCAAAGCAGACGCTTCTCCTGCTTCCCCGATAGTTACGCCCCTGGCCGCCACCATTATAGTAAATGTTGACGGATCGTCATTCTTGTCGCCGGGGCGTATTTACAGGGGATGCGGGGTGAAGCGGCTGCTTGGGGGCCCTGACCCAGAAGGGGCCCATCCAGGAGGAGGAGAAGGACTAAAAGAATTTGTCTGTCAGAAAAGAAT
Source organism: Bufo bufo (assembly GCF_905171765.1). Taxonomy (NCBI): domain Eukaryota; kingdom Metazoa; phylum Chordata; class Amphibia; order Anura; family Bufonidae; genus Bufo; species Bufo bufo. Next base: position 274,123,853 of record NC_053391.1, on the reverse strand, counting down.
TTGTCTGTCAGGGCCCCCTCAACAGTATTACACAATGAAATTATACACAGTGACAGTATAGACAGTGTAGGAAACGGATGGAACAGCTGACGGGCCTGGTGTGAGAGAGCGATCTTTACTATCCACAGTTATGTGGGTGGACTTAAAGGAAGGGCTTGTGAAAAAATTTCTGTGGTAGGTAGGTTGGCCACATTAAAAAATTTGCTGTGGGGCCAAGTCATTTCTAGCTACGCCACTGTCTGGGGGCATAAGTGAACTAGCGGCAGGACGGATCCGACCGCTTGTTCAACTTCCTGGAATAGCCTGACGTACTCCACTTCTGCTAATGTTAAAGTTGCGTAATCTTAGTTTATTAAATTTTTTTTTTATTAAATGCTTCCTTTTTTTAAATCCTGCAGCGCCTGTTAGAGAAAGGCTATGATGAGCTAAGTTCACACCGAGCAAAGCAGGCGATTATCCGTCAGTTAAGACAAGACTTACGGAGGGAGCATGGCGGACAACATACTCGGATGGCCATGCTAAAAAAATTGTCAGACCTGAAGCGGCTGCATCTTGAGAGAATCCGCCAGATCCGTGATATACACTGTCCAGGTACAATGATTACTGAGTGTTGGTGAAATAAACAAAAGTAACGTGATGCTGAGGTACATTTATTATTTGTGATTTTTATTTTTACATAAGTCTAATTTGTTATTATAGGTGCTCGCTTTCCCTCTGTCAGACGCAGGCCTGCTAGGAGGGATTCGTGGGAGGTGTCTGAGGGGGAGGAGGAGGAGCAGCCAGGACCCTCAGGGCCACCAAATGCCCCTGCACCATCACAGGAGGGGGAGTTAATGGTGGAGGAACAGGGTGGACCGTCAGCCCTACCAGAGTCCCCCCCCCCAGTTTTTGAGGACGAGGAGGAAGAGGATGATGACGGACTAGTCACCACCCCACACAAGGAGGGTAAATATGTGCTTTTGTTGTTTAAACTTATTCACACACACACACACACACACACACACGTATTAGTTTAGTTATATTGGATAACAGAAAGTCCCACACTTACAGTTCATTACAAGCAGGGTAACAAGACAGTACTATCGCAACACTGTTTACAGTCTGTCACCGTTCTGTTTCCCTTCTCAGATTGTTCTGCTTTGGAATGGCCTGTCCACACTTTATCTTAACAGCCTTTTTAACAGCACCGTTATGAGAACATAGGATGGAGTACGGGTGAGACCTGTCCCACCCAATGTCTATGTTCACTATTTAAAACCCGATCCAAAATCAATATTAAAGACAAAACCCCAGAAACAAAACAGGCGTGCTGATTCCAGGCGTACTGATTAACATAAATTATCTCTCTGAGGCATACATTCCCATTGAGACATACCGAGCATCCCTGATTCTCCCCTTTGGTTTACTACGGTGCATATAGCAATTTCAATCCTTAGTTTCTAAATTTAATATTGTTAAAATAAAAAATTTAATAATTATGGCAAAAATAAAGTTATAACAAGAACACTATTGTGCCAACCACCTGCCAACCCCGTTGTACTTTGCCACAGTTGCCATACGTGGCTCATTTACTCAAGAGTAAAGACTTCTGGAGGTGAATCCACTTTGACCACAGTTTACATTTCAGATTTTTTTCTTTTTACAAAAATTAATAGAATACTATTTACATCTCAATAAATAAAATATAGGATTTTTTTATTTATTTCGCAATACTTCATTACAGTCTAGTGTTATTTAGTAGATCAGATAATGGTTATGATGTAGATAAATTAATTTGTTTATAGTTTTCACACTTTTCAATCTTGTAGAGGCTATATTATTTAAAAATAAAACGATTATAAAATATAAATAAATAACAAGAGCCCTATCATTTATACCTGGGATCCTCAAACTTTTTAAACAGGGGGCCAGTTCACTGTCCCTCAGACAGTTGGAGGGCCGGACTATAGTTTAAAAGGGTATTCCCATCTTGGACAATGGGGGCATATCGTTAGGTGCAGGTCCCACCACTGGGATCCGCACCTATATAGAGAACGGAGCCCCGAAAGTGAATGGGAGCGTACCGCGCATGCACTGCCCATGCTCCCATTCATTTCTATGAGGCCGATGGAAATAGCCGAGCCAGCGCTCGGCTATTTTCGGCAGCCCCATAGAAATGAATGGAGGGCAGCTGCGCATGCGTAGTGCACCCTCCTTCACTTTCGGGGCTCCGTTCTCTATATAGGTACAGTTCCCACCTAGCGATATGCCCCCATTGTCCAAGATGGGAAAACCCCTTTAACTATGAACAAATTCCTATGCACACTGCACATATCTTATTTTGAAGTGAAAAAACACATTTCCCTACCCCTGAACGTCTCCTCCTTTCTTCTTCTCCGGACTTCCTGTGACGCAGCTGCACATGAGGTTCACAGGTCTGGAAGAAGGTGCGCCTGCGCGGCAGGACGAATAGAACCAGTGGCGGATCCAGAGCTCCCCAATACTATACTGCAGAAACAGATAATACCACTGATAATATTAGTGCCACACAGAGCCCCCCATATAAAATACCCCTTTTTTGTGGCCCCAGTAAATGTCCCCATAGTGCCCCCCAATAATGTGCCAGTAAGAGGTGCCCCCATAGATGCCCCCAATCATGTGCTAGTGAAAAGTGCCTCTCCCCCTTACTCATGTACCAGTAATAAGTGCCACTCTCCTCTCCCCCCCCCACTCATGTGCCAGTCTCCTCTATGCTGCGACCCCCCATGTGCCAATAATAAGTGCCAATTCTCCCCCCATCATGTGCCAGTTTCCTCTCTGCTGCCACCCCCCATGTGCCAGTAATAAGTGCCAATTCCCCCCCATCATGTGCCAGTCTCATCTCTGCTGCCACCCCCCATGTGCCAATAATAAGTGCCAATTCTCCCCCCCATCATGTGCCAGTCTCCTCTCTGCTGCCACCCCCCCATGTGCCAGTAATAAGTGCCAATTCTCCCCCCATCATGTGCCAGTCTCCTCTCTGCTGCCACCCCCCCATGTGCAGTAATAAGTGCCAATTCTCCCCCCCATCATGTGCCAGTCTCCTCTCTGCTGCCACCCCCCATCTGCCCTATCGTGCCAATTCCCCCCCCATCATGTGCCAGTCTCCTCTCTGCTGCCACTCATACTTACCTCCTGCGATGCAGTGCGATGCAGGCCTCTTCTGGCCTGTGTCCCGCGCTGTACTGCTCAGGCGACGCGATGACGTCATTGCGGCGCCTGCACTGGCCTTTGATAAGCTGCCTGCACAAGGCCTGCAGCCTATCAGAGGAACAGGGAAGGGAGACGCATCTCTCTCCCCTGCCACAGCACAGCAATCTGTATCGCTGTCCTCAGGACGGCGATACAGATCACTATGGAGATGAGCGCAATGGAAGCGCAGCGCTCATCTCCTGCTGTGCCCTGCAGCTGCCACCGCTGCCTACAGAACTGCTGAAACGGACCGCAAAAAAAAAAAACGCTCGTGTGCATGAGGCCTTATACATTGCATTTATGCTGATGACAAACTAATAAACCCATAATTTTTTTTAAATATATATATATATATATGTATATATATATATATATTTTTTTTAACAGTACTTAAAGCACTGAAAAAAAAATTTGTGGACCTGCAACGGGACCACACCAAGCAATTGACGCAGTTCCGGGAGCAGCACAGCCGAAAGATGAGGGAGATGAGGCTCCAGTACTCCCACCAAATGGCTGTGTTGGAGGAGCAGCACACCAAGGCCATGGAGGAACTCCTCAACCTCCACGCTCAATTAAAAGCTTTGCCTTAAGGCTAATTGTTAATTTATTTTTTTGATTTTGTTTTTACAAATATACTGTTTTAATAGTTAACATATATTGTGTGTTTGTTGTTATTTTATTAATTGAAGTTTTCTTATTCATTTCTAAACATTAGGTTACAGTAATGCCCCTATACTCCATCACAAACTCATCAGTAGACTGACAAACATCACCTGCAGGTACATATAAAAGGGACATTATTTGTCCTACACAGAACTTCAATGCATATTGATAATAGCAGTAGTCCTTGATAATCGTTGAGTATATGGCCTACACATAATTATTAAGCATCTGGATAATATCAGCATTTATTGTTAACGGTGGATTATAAGGCCTACACCAATCTCCGAATCATCTTGACAAACCAGCAGCAGGCAGATGGTTAGTTAACGTTGTAGTTTAAGGTCTACACATAGCCCTGACTCACTCTGCAGGAACAGACAGCAAAATGTTATTAGTTTTTAGCGTTAAGTGTAAAAGAAAATTTTAATTTTTTCTTTATTAATAGGTAATCCAATTTTTTTTAGGAAAATAAAAACAATTAAAGACAGCAAGTTTCATCTATAACTTTATTAATAGGTAATCCAATTTTTTTTTAGGAAATTAAAAACTATTGAAGACAGCAAGTTTCATCTATAAATACAAGAAATAGCTACTTTCAACTTAAATACATTATTTTTAAAATTGACATAAATTTGATTGATTGATTAATACTATTTAAAATAAATAAATAATAATTTTTGTTATAAGAATAAAAATTATTAATATTTGTATCCAGCCAATTAAATCATTAGGAACAAAAACTTTATTATTATTAAAAGAGCTAAATTCATAAGAGTGAGAACTAATATCAAATTTATTTAGAATTAATTCTGGATACCCCACAAAAAAACAACAACTCTGTAATAATAAGCAAAATGTTAAAGGCATGTTGTAAAAACTAAACAGCACGGATCCTTGATAGCGCACTTTTAAAAAAAATTTTTTTAAATGTCCTGGCATTGCTTCCGCCAATCAGACCGAAAAATGTAATTACATGACTCCGAGTATAAGAATTCTCCAACTGGTGAGCTGGCTTCCGGAACATTATATAGTACGTATTTTTTTATGAAACATTTTTAAAGCTGTGTCTATATATATTTTGCATGTGCAAATTATCATTACATAATTGTCAATATTTAAAAAAAATATATAATAGTAACTATTCCTATATACATGTGTCATTCAGGCTTTATTAACAAAACCAGATTGCCACACGGCTGAGTATAACGCCAGTCAGACCCAACCATGTAGATAGGTCAACACGGAAGTCAGCCATCCCTCCCAGGACAACAGACAACACCATGTTCGAACCTTAATCCGTAGGAAAAAAAAAATATATATATATATATATATATATAATTTAAGAAAATGAGGAGGCAGCACACTGTGTAAACGCGGGGTGCACGTCCGGCGAATGTGGACCCGCACCTAGGTCCAATAAGCTAGAGGAAAAAATAGCCAGCAGCACTCCAGGAGATAAAGGCAAACGGTGGTTTATTGACCCAAAGTCAGACAAGCGACGTTTCAACAGCTTATTGCTGTCTTTGTCAAGCATAGTGCACATGTGACTCCAACAAAATATAAATAGGAGTGTCAATCCAAAAACTTATTAACATCAATCATAATTGTTATGGTATCAAAAGACATCTTACATTCTGAAGATGATTACACAATATACATGTATTGAAGTGCCAATATCAGGCAGACATAGTGCATACATAAAAATAAAATACAACTGTAATGTGTCCTGTAAAAAGTGAAGGAGAACATAATTAGTGCAGGTGGCAGTGTTGATTAAGTAAATAAAAAAACTCACTGTCCGGTGGGGAGCTGTATTGTGCATGGATCGTATGCAGTGGCGTCCCGATTCTCGCAATGCGCATGCGCGAGAGCGATAAATCTCGCGATAGCCGCGGTGGTCAAAGGCCGGGAGACAGCCTTTTCCAAAATGGCCACAGCGGTCTCGTATGAATGTGCGCATGTCCGGTGTATGTTTGCTACCACCCAGGTAAATGCTGGGTACCACCCAGCAATCTCATAAAGATAAATAGCAAATGAATGATAAACGCTAACAGGGAATAAAGCGAACAGAGAAAGGAATCGGCGATACTGTCCAGAGGTCCACCAAAAAAAAATCAGTGTGATCACTGGGCAGATGCCGACCCATAATGCGTTCGCAAAAGATAGAGAGAATGTGTCCTCAAATAATGATGGATCATGGTGGGGGCCATCAGTATAGGGGAGAGAGATGAACGTCACTGGGTGATACCCACGGACTATCATCTAACCCTCCTCAAGGGGCGCTATAATCTCTCAACAAAAAATATGATGAATATCACAAAAGTGAAAGATATAAATGTATTAACTGGGTGGATAGACTTCCAATACTCAATGTAAAGCAATATGTCTAGGTGCTATATAGAGAATAGATTATATTATATATAACAAAAAGTAGGCGGAACAGGGATGATCCATTGCACTGACGATACATGACGTGTCATACAGAACCCCAATCACGGCAGTGTAGTTGAAATGGACCTAAAAACAAAAAGAGAATATTTTAATATATATCTCATAGAGAAAAACTTGATTAAACATATGTATTAATATATACATGTGCATTAGACCCACAGTAGGAAAAAGGATTACAGCAATCTCAAGACGGAGACATTAATTGTGAACAGTGAAAAACCTGTCACACCTTAAAGTCCACATTAAGCCCATTGGGTCTCAACGTATTTAACGTATAAATCCAATATAATTCTCGTTTTTTAAGAAGGGCCTGTCGGTCTCCCCCCCGTCTCCCTAATTCAATTTGCTCCAAAATGCGGAACCTCAAATCATTCTGGGTATGTCCCGCTTCCTTAAAATGTTTGGACACGGGTAGATCTAATTTTTCTTTCCTAATGGAATAACGGTGTTGGTTTAGCCGTGTTTTTACATCCCACGTGGTCTCACCAACATACCACTTACCACAGGGGCAGGCAAGCTGGTAGACCACGTAGGGTGAATCACAGGTCAAAAATTGTGTGATTTTCATCATCCTGTTAGAAGCCGGATTAAAAAATGTATCGCCCTTAAGCATCAATTTACAATTTATACAATGGTAACAAGGGTAGCAACCAGTTCGAGTGGACTACTATGGTATGACAGCCATCATCCTCGTTCCATGATCCGGTCTCTACCATTCAGCCAATTCCTGCGAGTACAACGGATAGTGAAGGACAAGCAGGTGAGACACACCAGATTTGAGGAAATGGGCAATAAATTTGCCATACGTGGATACCCTAAGAAACTGATTAGGGACAGCATTAAAAAAGTTGAAACTCAATCTACCCTCAATAAATCCCAGAGTGAGCTTCCTACTCCTCGCATCCCTTTCATTTCCAGCTTTTCAACTGACAGCTCACAAATAGCGGGCGTCATTCGGAGACACTGGAAATTGATTGGGAATAGTTTTCCCTCTGTCGCTGAATTTCAGACTCCCCCTTTATTTTCCTACAGGAGAGGGAAGAATTTGAAGGATAGGTTGGTGAAGGCTGATGTGGGTAGCACCAGGGCCAGTGTGAGGACAATGTGTGGCTCCACTCGGACTGGTTGCTACCCTTGTTACCATTGTATAAATTGTAAATTGATGCTTAAGGGCGATACATTTTTTAATCCGGCTTCTAACAGGATGATGAAAATCACGCAATTTTTGACCTGTGATTCACCCTACGTGGTCTACCAGCTTGCCTGCCCCTGTGGTAAGTGGTATGTTGGTGAGACCACGTAGGATGTAAAAACACGGCTAAACCAACACCGTTATTCCATTAGGAAAGAAAAATTAGATCTACCCGTGTCCAAACATTTTAAGGAAGCGGGACATACCCAGAATGATTTGAGGTTCCGCATTTTGGAGCAAATTGAATTAGGGAGACGGGGGGGAGACCGACAGGCCCTTCTTAAAAAACGAGAATTATATTGGATTTATACGTTAAATACGTTGAGACCCAATGGGCTTAATGTGGACTTTAAGGTGTGACAGGTTTTTCACTGTTCACAATTAATGTCTCCGTCTTGAGATTGCTGTAATCCTTTTTCCTACTGTGGGTCTAATGCACATGTATATATTAATACATATGTTTAATCAAGTTTTTCTCTATGAGATATATATTAAAATATTCTCTTTTTGTTTTTAGGTCCATTTCAACTACACTGCCGTGATTGGGGTTCTGTATGACACGTCATGTATCGTCAGTGCAATGGATCATCCCTGTTCTGCCTACTTTTTGTTATATATAATATAATCTATTCTCTATATAGCACCTAGACATATTGCTTTACATTGAGTATTGGAAGTCTATCCACCCAGTTAATACATTTATATCTTTCACTTTTGTGATATTCATCATATTTTTTGTTGAGAGATTATAGCGCCCCTTGAGGAGGGTTAGATGATAGTCCGTGGGTATCACCCAGTGACGTTCATCTCTCTCCCCTATACTGATGGCCCCCACCATGATCCATCATTATTTGAGGACACATTCTCTCTATCTTTTGCGAACGCATTATGGGTCGGCATCTGCCCAGTGATCACACTGATTTTTTTTGGTGGACCTCTGGACAGTATCGCCGATTCCTTTCTCTGTTCGCTTTATTCCCTGTTAGCGTTTATCATTCATTTGCTATTTATCTTTATGAGATTGCTGGGTGGTACCCAGCATTTACCTGGGTGGTAGCAAACATACACCGGACATGCGCACATTCATACGAGACCGCTGTGGCCATTTTGGAAAAGGCTGTCTCCCGGCCTTTGACCACCGCGGCTATCGCGAGATTTATCGCTCTCGCGCATGCGCATTGCGAGAATCGGGACGCCACTGCATACGATCCATGCACAATACAGCTCCCCACCGGACAGTGAGTTTTTTAATTTACTTAATCAACACTGCCACCTGCACTAATTATGTTCTCCTTCACTTTTTACAGGACACATTACAGTTGTATTTTATTTTTATGTATGCACTATGTCTGCCTGATATTGGCACTTCAATACATGCATATTGTGTAATCATCTTCAGAATGTAAGATGTCTTTTGATACCATAACAATTATGATTGATGTTAATAAGTTTTTGGATTGACACTCCTATTTATATTTTGTTGGAGTCACATGTGCACTATGCTTGACAAAGACAGCAATAAGCTGTCGAAACGTCGCTTGTCTGACTTTGGGTCAATAAACCACCGTTTGCCTTTATCTCCTGGAGTGCTGCTGGCTATTTTTTCCTATATATATATATATATATATATATATATATATATATATATATATATAAAATTAAAATTTTTCATTAGGTTCATCAATAAGTCCAGTACAATTTTTTGTGCACAAGACCTTTTGACAAGGGAAGGCCACATGCGGTCCACAACTTGCTACATCGTGAACCACAACACTGGCACTCCAAACCCAATATTTTTTAAAATAAAACATAATAAATTCAAGTAAAATAATTTCATTTTGTAAATGAAGCCAAACAACACAGGATTTTTTTTTTTATAATATTATTTATATACATATTTTATTGTCTAAATATTGACAATACATAATTGACACAGCACATGCATGAATATGAACAATCCAAACCATGTTTTGAGAATTCTACACTCTAGACTTGTTATAGTGCAAAGTAGAAAAAGTGATCCATGCTGGTTGCCTACGTACTATTAAGAACCTTCATGTTTTACAGTTAACACTGTAGTAAAATGCAGACTCAAAAGTTATGATTCACAAATTATGATTCATAACTATGCAGAATAAGGGCATAAAATAACCGTTAAGTACACTGTTATCTAAAAAAATATACTGTCTTAAAGGTCTCGAATATCTGGTTTGTACCTGGATTTTAATTAGGTCTAATGCTCCCTGAACCACTAGTTCACATTTGATACAAGATGCATGATGGCATTGTCTTCTTCTAGACTGCTCATGGCATCACGGAAGAAAACATAAATTAATGTATTAATAACTAGTGTTGATCACGAATATTCGAATTTTGAATTTTTATCGTTAATATTTTGAATATAGTGATATATATTCGTAATTTTGAATATTCTTTTTTTTTTTAATCAGTACACATGATCCCTCCCTACTTCTAGCTTGTGGGCCAATGAGAAGGCTGCAGTATATTTGACTTTAGGAGTAGTGTTGTTTGCGAATTTTTTTATTTTTATTGCGATTTTTTTCAACTTCCAACTATTAGACAAAGAAGATTATAGCACTATATTAGCTAAATTGCTCTATATTCCTTTTTTTTCGAATATTTGCTATATTGCTATAACTTAGTTTTTTCGAATATTCGTAATATTCTAAAACAAGAATATTGTCACGACCGCTTTTCCAGCAGCAGTCGTGTCGCACCAGATGGAGGGGAAGGGGGACCCTTATCTACGGATGGGAATAGTATGGCCACCCCTGACTAACCCTAAGCTGGCACCTGTCTGCCCTGATACCCTAGACGGGGTGTGAACCCGTGCGGCGAGCAGGATGCCTAAACCCTCAGTCACCCTAACAAGCCTAGAGTGGGGAAAGGCCGATGGGAGCACTAGTCACCATCACTCATGTCTAGGAGAACAGCAGGGGAAGACAGCAACAAACAAACTATAGCAGAGATGGACTTATCCAGTCACGAGCAGAGAAGGCGATCCCAATCACGACAGTCCACGCCGGACAAGAGCTCCACAGCAACACCATCAAATGATCTCCTTCAAAGGTCAGAATAGAACTGGAAGTAAGGACTATATCTGGCAATGACTGCAAGTGAAACTGAAACTAATATAGTAGCTGGGAGTGGCAGACAGGACTCACCTGAGAAGGATGCCTACAAACTCCCAGTCAGGACAAAAAGGTTCACAAGGCAAAACCCGGATGACATACCCTGAACCATGGAGCAAACTCACAAACTATCGCGAGTAGCAAGTCGCTGCGACCTTCTCCTCCCAGACCTGTCTGGATCAGTCACAGTCGTGACAGTACCCCCCTTTCTACGAGGGGCCCCCGGACCCTCAAGACCAGGCCTCTCCGGATGGGAGCTATGAAAAGCCTGAATGAGTCTGTCCGCTTTTTTTTTTTTTTTAAACATCTCTTTATTAAAGTGGAAGATTACATACAGTTAGAAGAAAATGCCAATACAAGACATGAATTGACAATAATTAAGCAGGTATTATTGTACATGCACATATCCAAGGTCATGCCACAGATTCACAAATCCACAATTTATTTATTTTTTTCTTTTAACTTCTCACCCCTCCCTACCACAAACCCTATTCCCTCCCCTCCCGCTTCCCCAAACCACCCAGTTTAGGAACACTGATTTGAGACTATAGTGATTTCAGAATGCCTTATAAAAAATGCCAATTTTGTCTTTCGGCTAGAATTCCCGTGCGTCAGATTACACTTCCAATTTCCCTAGTCTACTAGCAAGCTGTGATTCCAGGTACCATTTAGTCAATTTAAACGGATCCATGAGCTCCTTAATCTCGTCACGTGACAATAACTTTTCTACAAAAACTTTCCACTTTTTGATAAATTTCTCGACTAGGCGTTCCTTGTCTTGTTCTACCTCCAATCTTTCTAAATATAGGACATTCTTCATCATTCCAATCACCTCCTCCCATGAAGGGCCTTCTCTTTCCAACCAATGCCTTAAAAGGGCTTTCTTTACTGACATCAACATGAGATGTACCCCTCCTTTAGCCACCACAGTTCCTATTTCCTCATTTTGGTTTTTAGGTATATAATGAAAAATACACTGTTGGGGCGTTAATCCCACCGTCTCTCCCCAAATTTCCTTTATTGTGTCTACCGACTGCTGCCATAGCGGCATCACTTTTGGGCATTCCCATATAGAGTGTAACAACCCAGCTCTTGGGAGATCACATTTGGGGCATTTCCGCAAATAATGGGCCGGGGCATCCCGATAAGACAAGTTAAAGGCGTATGTCGCTCTATGCAGAAGTCTCAGTTGGGATTCCCTCCACTGTTCATTGTATGTTGCCCTTCTCACCAAGTCAAGGCCCTCTCTCATTTTTTTTGCAATATTCTGATCTGACAGCTCCCTTTCCCAAGGTTTATAAGCTCCTTTTACCAAGCCTATCGTCTGGATGTTATGGAGCTTCCGGTGCAAGTCTGATAGAGACATGAGTCTGTCCGCTTTTATCTCTGAAGCTGGAACCCACATTCTCTCTTCGGAACCATAACCTCTCCAGTGCACCAGGTACTGAAGAGAGCGGCGAACATATCGTAAGTCAACAATCCTTTCTACCTGAAACTCAAGACTGCCATCAACAACCACCGGTGGAGGCGGTAGTGGCAATGGTTCAGGAGGTTCTACATATCTCTTAAGCAGAGATCTGTGGAAGACATTATGGATCCTTAGAGTCTGAGGTAGCTCCAGACGAAAAGCCACCGGGTTAATGATCTTAATTACCCTATAAGGACCAATAAATCTCGGACCTAATTTCCACGAGGGAACCTTCAACTTGATATTTCTGGTAGACAACCACACCAAGTCATTCACCCCAAGGTCCGGACCTTCAGAGCGCCTCCTATCAGCCACACGTTTGTATCTACCACCCATTCTCTTCAAACTTTCTTGCACACTCTGCCACACTGAAGAAAGTGAAGACGCAAATCGTTCCTCCTCAGGAATCCCAGACGGCCCCCCCTCACTAAACGTACAAAACTGAGGATGGAAACCATACGCACCAAAAAATGGTGACTTATCGGTGGATTCTTGACGACGATTATTAATGGCAAACTCGGCTAACGGTAAATAAGATGACCATTTCTCCTGATTTTCGGAAACAAAGCATCTCAAATATGTCTCTAGGTTTTGATTGGTACGTTCAGTCTGACCGTTGGACTGTGGATGGAAAGATGAAGAAAACGACAGATGAACCCCTAAACGAGAACAAAAAGCTTTCCAAAATTTAGAAACAAATTGGGTACCACGATCCGAAACAATATCGGAAGGGACCCCGTGAAGCTTCACGATGTGGTCAATAAAAACCTGAGCCAATGTGTTAGCATTAGGCAATGCGGCAAGAGCAATAAAGTGTACCATTTTACTGAATCTGTCAACAACTACAAGAATAACAGTTTTCCCCGCTGATACTGGTAGATCCGTAATGAAATCCATTGATAGGTGCGTCCAAGGCCTGTTGGGGATGGCTAGAGGTAAAAGACGCCCTGCCGGACGAGTATGATCTACCTTAGAACGAGCACAGGTAGCACATGCAGACACAAAATTCAACACCTCCTGGCGCCACTTAGGCCACCAGAACCGACGAGACACTAATTCAGAGGTTGCCCTACTACCTGGGTGTCCTGCCAGTGTGGAGTTATGGTGTTCTTTTAGTATCTCCAGGCGTAAATTTTCTGGCACAAACAGTTTACCCGAGGGGCAGGAGGCCGGGGCGTCCCCCTGAGCTTCCAACACCCTCCCCTCTAAACCTGAGTGTAATGCAGAGACCACCACCCCCTTTTGCAAAATGGGCTCTGGTACCTCAACATCACCCCCTCCAGGAAAACTTCGAGACAATGCATCCGCCTTAGTATTTTTTGCCCCCGAGCGATAGGTTATTACAAAATTAAACCTAGTAAAAAATAACGACCACCGAGCCTGTCTAGGGGTGAGACGTTTAGCAGACTCCAGATATAATACGTTTTTGTGATCAGTAATGACCGTGACGGGATGAACCGCCCCCTCCAAAAAATGACGCCACTCCTCAAAGGCCAACTTAATAGCCAAAAGTTCCCTGTTGCCAATATCATAGTTCCTTTCTGCAGTAGACAATTTCTTCGAAAAGAAAGCACACGGACGCCATTCACCAGGGGACGGGCCCTGAGATAGTACCGCTCCCACTCCCACCTCTGATGCGTCAACCTCTACAATAAAAGGAAGCGAGACATCTGGCTGTACGAGAATAGGGGCCGAGGTGAATCTCTCCTTCAGAGATGCAAAGGCAGTTTTGGCTGCATGTGACCATTTGGAAAAATCGGATCCCTTTCGGGTCATGTCCGTCAGTGGTTTGACCACCAAGGAATAGTTCTTTATAAACTTTCTATAAAAATTGGCAAACCCCAGGAAGCGTTGCAATGCCTTCAGGTTCTCAGGCAGATCCAAGTCTATAATCGCCCGGACTTTCTCTGGATCCATGCGGAAACCTGAATCTAACAACACATACCCCAGAAATGGCAGTTCTTTTACGGCGAACACACATTTTTCTAACTTAGCAAACAATTTGTTGGCCCTTAATATCTGCAGCACTTGTCTCACATGGATCTTATGTGTATCCAGATCCGAGGGAATAGACCAGGATGTCATCAAGATATATCACAACAAATCTCCCGATAAGGTGACTAAAAATATCGTTGACAAAATGTTGGAATACCGCAGGCGCATTAGTAAGACCAAATGGCATGACCAGATTTTCATAATGCCCTTCCGGAGTATTAAAAGCCGTCTTCCACTCATCCCCCTCTTTGATGCGAACCAGGTTATAGGCTCCTCTGAGATCCATTTTGGAGAACCAGTTAGCGCCAGCAACCTGATTAAAGAGGTCGGGAATGAGAGGAAGAGGATAGGGATCTCGGAAAGTTATCCGGTTTAATTCCCGGAAATCCAGGCAAGGACGTAGGCCCCCATCTTTCTTTTTAACGAAAAAGAACCCTGCAGCCACAGGTGAAGAAGAGGGTCTGATGTGTCCCTTAGCCAAACGCTCCGAAATATAATCTTTCATAGCCTTCCTCTCCGGGCCGACAAGATTGTATAACCGGGTTTTAGGTAGTTTTGCCCCAGGTAATAGATTAATCGGGCAATCATATGGACGATGAGGTGGTAACCCCTGACAACCCTTCTCAGAGAACACATCCATAAAATCTGACAGAAAGGCAGGTAAAGATGTTACAGAGAGTGTAGAGCACCTACTACTCAAGCAGTTGTCCTTACAATGTTCACTCCACTCCACAATCTCCCCGGCCTGCCAATCCACCACTGGATTGTGAGTCACCAGCCAGGGCAGCCCCAATACCATAGGAGCCGGAAGACCGTCCAGGACATAACAAGAGATATGCTCTTTATGGAGGTCCCCTACCTGCAGATGGATATTATGGATGATCTGAGTTAACTCTTTCTGAGTAAGAGGGGAGGAGTCGATGGCAAAAACAGGAATAGTTCTGCGTATCGGTTCTGGAGTAAAACCCAGAGCCTGAGCAAACCGTGAATCCACCAAGTTGACCCCCGCCCCACTGTCCAAAAAGACGGAACAGATCTCAGTCTTATTGCCCGCCTCAACGGTAGCGGACAACAAAAACTGAGACATGCGTATGGAGGAAACGAATACGCCCAGACTGTTATCCTCCGCACAATCTGGGGACTCTAGTTTTACGGCGGCTCCTTTGTTTGTGGTCTCTTGGGTTCTGAGGGACAAACCTTTACAAAATGACCCCTCCCCCCACAACGAAAACAAACCTCTGACCTACGGCGGAACTTAGGAGAATTCACCCGTCTAGTGGCGCCCCCTATTTGCATTGGTTCGACTGGATCATAACAAACCGATCCCTGCCCTATAGAGGCCTCCGTAAAATTTAATAGTCTCTCCCTGAGTCGTCTGTCGATTCTTATGGACAGAGACATAGCAGCCTCCAGAGACCCAGGGACCTCGTATACCGCCAGCGCGTCTTTTAATTTTTTAGACAACCCCTGGCAGAACTGACTCCTAAGGGCCGAGTCGTTCCATAACGTATCAGTAGCCCACCTACGGAATTCGGAACAATATAGTTCAGCAGACCGGTTCTCTTGCCGAAGTCTACGTAGCTTAGACTCAGCCAGTGAGACCCTGTCCGGGTCATCATATACGAGACCCAGGGCTTCAAAAAACTCCTCCACTGATCGTAAGGCCAGAGAGTCTGATGGTAGGGAGAAAGCCCAAGCCTGCGGATCTCCTTGCAGGAGAGAAATTACAATGCCCACCCGTTGTTCCTCACCGCCAGAGGATCTAGGGCGTAACCTGAAGAACAATTTGCAAGCTTCTCTGAAGGTTACAAATTGGTCTCTCCCTCCTGAGAACCTATCAGGTAAAGCCACTTTTGGCTCAGGAGTACCTTGGTTTCCTGTAGCAACGGTGGAACCCAAGGATTGCTGCTGCTGCTGCAGCACTGTTGCTTTTAATCCTGCCACTTCAAGGGATAATCCCTGTAATTGTTTCGCCAAAACCGTAACCGGATCCATAGTGGAACAGAAAAATACAAAGCAAAACAGCAAGCAACAAAAAAAAAAAGAAATGTCTTTTTTTTTTTTTTTTTTTTTAAAGGCCAGATATACTGTCACGACCGCTATCCCAGCAGCAGTCGTGTCGCACCAGACGGAGGGGAAGGGGGACCCTTATCTACGGATGGGAATAGTATGGCCACCCCTGACTAACCCTAAGCTGGCACCTGTCTGCCCTGATACCCTAGACGGGGTGTGAACCCGTGCGGCGAGCAGGATGCCTAAACCCTCAGTCACCCTAACAAGCCTAGAGTGGGGAAAGGCCGATGGGAGCACTAGTCACCATCACTCATGTCTAGGAGAACAGCAGGGGAAGACAGCAACAAACAAACTATAGCAGAGATAGACTTATCCAGTCACGAGCAGAGAAGGCGATCCCAATCACGACAGTCCACGCCGGACAAGAGCTCCACAGCAACACCATCAAACGATCTCCTTCAAAGGTCAGAATAGAACTGGAAGTAAGGACTATATCTGGCAATGACTGCAAGTGAAACTGAAACTAATATAGTAGCTGGGAGTGGCAGACAGGACTCACCTGAGAAGGATGCCTACAAACTCCCAGTCAGGACAAAAAGGTTCACAAGGCAAAACCCGGATGACATACCCTGAACCATGGAGCAAACTCACAAGCTATAGGGAGTAGCAAGTCGCTGCGACCTTCTCCTCCCAGACCTGTCTGGATCAGTCACAGTCGTGACAAATATATAGCAATATAGTGAATATTCGAAAAAAATGAATATAGGGCAATTTAGCTAATATAGTGCTTTAATCTTCTTTGTCTAATAGTTGTAAGTTGAAAAAAAAATCGCAATAAAAATTCGCATTACTAAAATTCGCATGACGAAAATTCGCATATTACACAATCATTACCTTGCCGATTTTTCTAGTAAAAAAAATTGTAGAATATAACGAATATTTGATTTGCGAATATTCAACGAATATTCTACAAAATATTCGCGAAATATCGCGAATTCGAATATGACCCCTGCCGCTCATGACTATTAATAACCTGGTCACTTGATCTGTTAAATTAGTCCTGTGACCTCATTCTTGCAAAACATACTGTTGCTCAATGCTGAACATAGACTTGAACAACTGTAGCAACGCCAGAATATAGCACTGGACCCACAGGCTTGTACAGTAGGCACTAGGCATGATGGGTGAATTACTTCATCTTCATCCTTTTTTGTTGAGCCTATCACTCTGGAACATGTTAAATCTTGAATCATCCGACAACATAAAATTCTGATGATGCTCCAGAGTCCGATCTTTAAGCTCCCTAGCATATTGATTTTTTTGTCTCAAAATTCAATAAATATTATCTGTTTTTTCATACGGGTAATGTAAATAAATGTTCAGTATCAATGTCTTGAGTTCCCTTTTCATTGTACTTTTTAAAAACCACCTACTTTCACTGTTAAACATTTCCCGGAGTTTGATTGTGGTTTTAGTAAGATTTTTTTTCACAAAAAGTTTTAGTTATTGCCAAGCAGGATAATAAAGTTTATATTTACATATATCTTAAATATCCATCTTTTTACTTGTCAGTTCTACACTTAATTTTTTTTACAGTGTTTAGAACATTTATTACACACATTTTAGGACTATGTTTGATACTTGACACTGTATTGACCTTTCTGTAAATTATAAACAAAATTTTTACACAAGCAGAAGATATATCTTTCTGCATTGTTGTTTATGAAATTAAAACAAAAATAATACGGAGCAGAAATATATTAACACATTCTTTAATTTTCTAATTGGTGGCTGCAAAATATTATCTAATAAAAATAACACATTTAATTTTGTAAGTGTACTAAAAAAATTGTATTAAAGCTACAATTTAAGGCCAAAAGAAACTGTAAACATGTAAGACAGCAGCATTGAAATGTCAACTATGTAATAAAATTACTAGAAAACTTATTGACTCATCAAAGCACAAATTGTAGTCTTATTAGGCCCCTACATGACTCATATAGATTGGGACAGTCAGCAGCATCCACCAGATGATTTTTGAAAATGGTCTAGTATGAGGCCCACATATAGCTAGGGCCAAATCAGCAGGACAGGCAGCAGCAGATCGAATGTTATTGGGCCCCTACATGACTCAGATAGATCAGTAGTCAGGACAGGCGGCAGCATCCACCAGAGGATTTTTGAAAATGGTCTAGTATGAGGCCCATATATAGCTAGGGCCAAATCAGCAGGACAGGCAGCAGCAGATCGAATGTTATTATGCCCCTAGATGACTCAGATAGATCAGGAGTCAGGACAGGCGGCAGCATCCACCAGAGGATTTTTTTAAATGGTCTAGTATGAGGCCCACATATAACTAGGCCCAAATCAGCAGTACAGGCAGCAGCAGATCGAGTGTTATTAGGCCCCTAGATGAATCAGATAGATCATGAGTCAGGATAGGCAGCAGCATCCACCAGAGGATTTTTGAAAATGGTCTAGTATGAGGCCCACATATATCTAGGGCCAAATCAGCAGGACAAGCAGCAGCAGCAGCTAAATGTGCAGCCAAAATATATTACCGAGAATGGCCCCACCAACAAACAGGGCCAGCACCAACACTAAAAGAATACACCTCAGATTGTATCATTTTCTAACTATGCAGCAGGAATGTGAATTCATGAATGGACCACCCATCAGACCATGAACACCATAAAAACACGTTAAATTTGTATTTTCATAGTCTAAAACTGTAATGTCGTAACATGTATAATTTATGAAATATTTACATTTAAATATTT
The DNA here is from genome assembly GCF_905171765.1 of Bufo bufo. Classification (NCBI taxonomy): domain Eukaryota; kingdom Metazoa; phylum Chordata; class Amphibia; order Anura; family Bufonidae; genus Bufo; species Bufo bufo. Next base: position 274,104,929 of record NC_053391.1, on the reverse strand, counting down.
TTTTAGTAAAGCAATTTGACATTTTGAACACACTCTATTTTCAATTAATCAATCAGGTATCCTCTACGCCAGCAACATTCAGCTGTAACTTTCGATATAAGGCGCATTAATTCTGTAGCAGACCACTGCGTTAACGCAGCATGACTTAACGTGTTCTGATTCCTCTGAGCCAGAGGGATGAAGGACTGCAAGGGTTTAGTAGTGTCTCTGTTGTCCTCCATTTGTCTGTGAGGAGGGATGTGTAACACAGGTCGCCAGACCCATACACGATTATCGCTGCTCACACCCAGCGCTAAGGACATGTGCACGTCTACACCGTCCTCAGATCAAACAGAGCCCAGAAGTCAGTGAAGAAGTTGCTTGGCCTGGGCCAGTTGTGTTAGTGTCCCCGTCTCCGCCACCTGGGTCAGTTCTCATTCCCCTCGTTCATGATTTTGTCATGGTCCCCGTCTACTGTCGTTGTTCATCGTCAGCTGCTTTTAGTCCGCAGCATGGTTCATCTATTGCCGGTCATGCAGCTGAATAAGGCTATAGTTGCGAGGCTGGACTACACACGGTGAGTAGTGTCACACATCCCGTAGAAGACTTCACTTAGGAGGGGGTGACAGGCACAGGGGAGCAACTACACTGTTCTCCATCAAAGCGTTGTTTGTCGACCTTTTGGAAGGCAACATGCGTGCTGGAGTGACATTGAACAGTAGTTACTATTAAACCACCTAACTTCTGTGCTTCTTGAATGTGGACTTGACATCTATAAAGTCTTATCCAGTTTCTTTGTGAAAAATGCAGAGTTATCCATTCCTCTATAATGTTGATATTTTGATTGATATATAATTTCCAGTCTACTTTGTAGAGATAGGGTACCTAGATAATTTATTCCAGGATGGACCACTTGTATATATCTATGTACCCCATCTCTAACGGGAAACCCCTGCATTATTCTTCCCCTTAACGAGAACTGCATTACAGAGGAATGGATGGCTGTCTTGTTTTACAGATCTTAAATCAATACTAATTGAAATGTAAAATCGATCAAAAATAACCCTTGCCAGAAGCCCATTGAGTGAACGCACACGTCGGTCCCCTGGGGTGTAGGGCGCGGTGCGTTCAAAAGCATCAGCAACTGATGGCTGGTGCCGGACGGCAGAGGAGGAGGAGATAGAGGAGGGTGCACTGGTTGCAAAGGGATGGCTGCCGGTACCAATACCGCTACTAGAGGGAGCTGGGGGGTGGGAATCAGTAGTTGCAATAGTGGTTCAGTCGCATGTGCTGGTTGAGGGCTGTGGTACCCAGCCGAGCAACTGACCTCCCTCTCCTCACCCTGGCATGGCAGAGGTTACAAATGGCAACAGTAACATCATCTGTTGCCAGGGTGAAGAAAGCCCAAACAGGCGACTTCCGCACCAACCTCCTGTCCGATGGGGTGGTGCTGGCTTGCGCCTGTTGGGGCTCGGTGTGCACAGGTGGAGCATGCTGCTGCTGCCTGCTCCTCTCAACAGTAGAACCCATGCCAATGGGCTCCCTGGAGACATGCCGCACCGTTTGCCTCGGGTGCCTACCTTCTTCAGTGCTGCTGTCACTTGACAAAGTAGGTGGCACCCATTCAGCGTCACCCTCCTCCTCATCTGCAATGTCAGACCCGGTGCCAAACTGTGGTGGACTGAGGGGAACAACTAACATGGAGCCCCTGACCGGGCTCCGCTGTCCCCTCGCTGACGCCTGGGTCTGACTAGGTGCAGGAGTTGTGTGGCTCAATCCACCCGCACCTGTTGGAAGGGATTTCAAAGGGGTATGTATTGTCATTACTCCCTCCTCCTCCTCGTTATCCCCCATCCCTTCCAACAAGTCCTGCCCATCTTGAGGGCTGAAGTGTAATAAAGCCTCCTGAATAGCCTCCCCCAGAATGTCCAGCTCAGTGTCCTCATCTTCGAACATGAGCGGGGACAATTCTGTGGGAGTGGGGGTTTCTTCTACAAGAGGCGTAGATCTGCTGCTACTGCTGCTGCTGTGAACTGGGGCTGAGGACTCCATGGCACTCGAGTCAGCCACCAGAGCCATCACTGTCTCGGCGTCCTGCGAAAGTATGGCCCTTGGACGGCTGCTTAAACTAAAAAAAGTCACGGATCAGGCGGACACCCCTGCCAACTGCACCTGCCTGTCCGTGACTGGAGGAGCGGCCATGTGCTGGCAGCGGTCCAGCACCGGAACTGACTCCTCTATTGGCCCTACCGCGGCTGCCTGCACGGCCCGGTGCACTCATAGTTTATTAAATAAAAAATAAAAAAATAATGTAAAGGTGATTTGGGTAAAACTTTATTGGGGTAGGGGCGTGTGTAAATTTTTTTTTATTTAACTTGTAATGTAAAAAAAAAAATTATAAAATAAATTAAAGTAATATACGTAAAATAAATAAAACCCCTAACTTAAAAACCAAACTAATTCAGAGAAAATATAAAACTTTTTTTTGTTTTTTTATGACAATAAACTAAGACAAACACAGAAAACACGCAGACAATCAGATGCAAAGACAAGACAGATAAACCTAACGTATACAGTAAAACTAAACCTTTTTTTTGTTTTTTTGTTTTATAAAACTCTAACAAAGAAAAATGCAGACAATCAGACGGAAAGACAAGACAGATGTAACTAAGCTAAACACAAAAAATGAAACTTTGTAATTTTTGGAAAAAAATAATTCTAACTCTAAAACAGAAAAACGCGGACAATCAGACGCAAAGACAAGACAGATGTAACAAAGCTAAACACAAAAAACAAAAATTTTATATTTTTTTTCTAACTATAAAACCGAAAAAAACATGGACAATCAGACGCAAAGACAAGACAGATGTAACAAAGCTAAACACTAAGAACAAAACTTTTTATTTTTTTTCTAACTATAAAACAGAAAAACGCGGACATTGCACTGTTATACCTGTGCTAGTGAATGCATTACTGCATCAGACCATGTAGTTCAAAAATATTTTACTTAATTTACTTAACACAGGTATAATAATGATGTTAATGCCATAAAATGCTTTTGCCATAACTACCCATTATCTGCAGCGCATTTAATTACACAGGTACAATAATGACATTATTACTATAATTGAATATTATCTTGCAGTAATATGCAACATATTTAATAACATGAGTATATGCACTGAAATGGTTTTTAGGAGAAAAAATATGTAGAGTTGCTTAGCGTATGCAGCAGAAAGCTATTGGTGAGCTGGCAATAAGCCTATGAACATTTCATTTTTTTGCAGGGGGTTTTGTAATGCAGAACTAGCTGCCAGAAGCTGTATTACCTCAGAACTGGATGACCAATCCCTCACTCCTCAAAGATTTCCCTTATCAAATTCCCTAAAATCTAGCCAATTATATCAACCTGTATATCTAGATTACAAGCTTATGTCTGCAGCTGCTTTTTGTCAGAGGCTGCCACAACACATACTTCCAGGTCAGAAGGTGAACACAGAATGGTGTTCTATGACATTCTCAGCAAAGGACCTTACTGAATCCTGCCCCTGATTGGCTCAGTCTTTTATGCCAATCAGGGCAAGCTACCGCACCGGTGTCACGTGATCCTTTATCTTCTTCCTCCCTCATGGTTTTCCAGAGGTGAACTGGGAAAATAACCAGCCCCTGTGATGTCACAGCCCTATAAAAAGTCTCCTGTTGGCTGGTCTCCACCATTTTCCAGTGAACTTAGTGCAGGGAGAGAAGTTACAGGCACTTGAGAAAGTGATTAGGAAAGACTATAGTGACAAAATATAACTTTTCAACAGTTCAGGGACACCTTACAGATAGTGTAGGGCAGTGATGCCAAACCGTTTACAGACCTAGTACCAAAACTGTAACCCAAAACCCACATATACAATTTAGGCCTCCTGCACACGACCGTTGTGTGCACCCGTGGCCGTTGTGCCGTTTTCCGTTTTTTTTTCGCGGACCCATTGACTTTCAATGGGTCCGTGGAAAAAACGGAAAATGCACCGTTTTGCAGCCGCATCCGTGATCCGTGTTTCATGGCCGTGAAAAAAATATGACCTGTCCTATTTTTTTCACGGCCAACGGTTCACGGACCCATTCAAGTCAATGGGTCCGTGAAAGAACACGGATGCACACAAGATTGGCATCCGTGTCCGTGATCCCTGGCCGTAGGTTAGTTTTTATACAGACGGATCCGAAGATCCGTCTGCATAAAGCTTTTTCAAAGCTGAGTTTTCACTTTGTGAAAACTCAGAACCGACAGTATATTCTAACACAGAAGCGTTCCCATGGTGATGGGGACGCTTCTAGTTAGAATACACTACAAACTGTGTACAAGACTGCCCCCTGCTGCCTGGCAGCACCCGATCTCTTACAGGGGGCCGTGATCAGCACAATTAACCCCTTCAGGTGCGGCACCTGAAAGGGTTAATTGTACTATCATATCCCCCTGTAAGAGATCAGGGCTGCCAGGCAGCAGGGGGCAGACCCCCCCCCCTCTCCCCAGTTTGAATATCATTGATGGCCAGTGCGGCCCCCCCCCCCCCTCTATTGTAATTATTCGTTGGTGGCACAGTGTGCGCCCCCCCCTCCCTCCCTCTATTGTAATAATTCGTTGGTGGCACAGTGTGCGCCCCCATCGGCCCCCCCTCCCTCTATAGCATTAACAACATTGGTGGCCAGTGTGCGGCCTCCCATCTCCCCCCCCCCCCATCATCATTGGTGGCAGCGGAGTTCCGATCGGAGTCCCAGTTTAATCGCTGGGGCTCCGATCGGTAACCATGGCAACCAGGACGCTACTACAGTCCTGGTTGCCATGGTTACATAGCAATAGTACAATAGTAGAAGATTCATACTTACCGGCTGCTGCGATGTTCGTGTCCGGCCGGGAGCTCCACCTACTGGTAAGTGACAGCCTCAGGTCTGTGCGGCGCATTGCTAAATGAACTGTCACTTACCAGTAGGAGGAGCTCCCGGCCGGACACAAACATCGCAGCTCCCAGGTAAGTATGAATCTTTTACTATTGTACTATTGCTATTAACCCGCTGCCACCAATGATCGGGGGGGGGGGGGAGATGGGAGGCCGCACACTGGCCACCAATGTTGTTAATGCTATAGAGGGAGGGGGGGGGGCCGATGGGGGGCGCACACTGTGCCACCAACGATTTATTACAATAGAGGGAGGAAGGGGGGGGGGGCGCACACTGTGCCACCAACGAATTATTACAATAGAGGGAGGGAGGGGGGGGCGCACTGGCCACCAATGATATTCAAACTGGGGAGGGGGGGGGGGGGTCAGCCCTGATCTCTTACAGGGGGATATGATAGTACAATTAACCCCTTCAGGTGCGGCACTTGAGGGGTTAATTGTGCTGATCACGGCCCCCTGTAAGAGATCGGGTGCTGCCAGGCAGCAGGGGGCAGTCATGTACACAGTTTGTAGTATATTCTAACTAGAAGCGTCCCCATCACCATGGGAACGCCTCTGTGTTAGAATATACTGTCGGAAATGAGGTTTCACGCTCTAACTCATATCCGACAGTATATTCTAACATAGGGGCGTTCCCATGGTGATGGGGACGCTTCAAGTTAAAATATACCATCGGATTGGAGAAAACTCCGATCCGATGGTATAAAAGGGACTCCAGACTTTACATTGAAAGTCAATAGGGACGGATCCGTTTGAAATGGCACCATATTGTGTCAACGTCAAACGGATCCGTCCCCATTGACTTGCATTGTAATTCAGGACGGATCCGTTTGGCTCCGCACGGCCAGGCGGACACCAAAACGACTTTTTTTTCATGTCCGTGGATCCTCCAAAAATCAAGGAAGACCCACGGACGAAAAAACGGTCACGGATCATGGAAAAACGGGACCCGTTTTTGCGGACCGCAAAAAAAATACGTTCGTGTGCAGGAGGCCTTAACCTGAATACTACAGTCCAATATAGTATATCTTCCATATACTTTATCATTTAGCTATTATAGCCTGCCTTCATTCAGTGCGCTGCCTGTGCCGTTCATAAAGCGTCCTGCACTGATGAATGGCAGGAAAAGTCTAAGGCATATTGGTACGCCTTAGACTTTTTCCTGGGGCGTGGGTGCCCACAGACAGGGCTCTGAGTGCCACCTCTGACACCGTTGCCATAAGTTCGCCACCACTGGTGTAGGGATATAATAGGGAGGCATTACCCAAACTATATTGAAGAGAACAGGGACCAATTGAACAGTGTAAAGCTTGGCTAATAGGGGCTATTCTATTACACCTTGCTGCACTAATTGGGGTTAAAAAGGGTTCCAATACTACTGATTTGAGGTTTTTTACATTCTTTTATACCTAAGTAATTACATTAACCCTTTCACTACCGAGCCACTTTTCATCTTAAATCCCAGGCCGATTTTTGCAAATCTGACATATCACTTTATGTGGTAATATCTTTGGAACGCTTTTACTTATCCAAGCCATTCTGAGAATGTTTTCTCGTGACACATTGTACTTCATGACAGTGATAGATAGATAGATATCAATCAACATTCCACATATGTCTGCTTTATGTTGCCATAATTTTGTAAATGTCATATATTTTTTTTAAGGCTTTGAATTTTAGAAGCGATTTTTCACATTTTCACTAAAATTTCTAAAACCATTTTTTAAGCACCAATTCAGTTATAAAGTGATTTTGTGGGGCTTAAGTAATGGAAACCACCCATAAATGACCCAATTTTATAAACTACACCCCTCTAATTATTCAAAACTGATGTTACAAACTTTGTTAACCATTGAGGTGTTCCACAAGAATTAAAGGAAAATGGAGGTGAAATTTAAAAATGTCACTTCTTTGGTAAATTTTTTTATTTTAATCATTTTGTTCTTGCAACACATCAAGGGTAACAGCAAATTAAACCTCAATATATTTTACTCTGATTCTGCAGTTTACAGAAATACCCTATATGTGTCAGTAAACTGCTCTATGGGAAATATATAAAAAAATATAAAAATATATTCCAGAGAATGATAAGTTCAAATTTCCAAGGTTGGATCCGATACTGGCGTGAGAGGAGGGTGTTCCAAATGTCTATTGAAGATCGAGTACAGAATCAAAATTCTGTTCACGCAATTGCTGGGACTTGTAGTGTTGCCTGTAATGATGCTTTTATTTCCTTTTATTTGCCTATTTGTACCAGTATTTTTGATATTTAGCAAGGAATCCCCCTGCTTATGGACAGGTGTTGTAATGAGGTGTGCACTGCCTGAGACTGCAATGTATTTTGCAGGGGCAGTGATTGTTGCACAGCGTGGTTACATTTACAACGGTGTAATTACCATAACTAGATACAGATTGTCACTGCTCAAAGGAGGATCCACATTGTGACACAGCCACCCTGTGCAACAATCACGGCCCCTGCAAAATACATTGCAGTCTCAGGCAGTGCACACCTCATTACAACACCTGTCCATAAGCAGGAGGATTTCTTGCTAAATATCCAAAATACTGGTACAAATAGGCAAATAAGAGGAAATAAAAGCATCATTACAGTCAACACTACAAGTCCCAGCAATCGCATGAACAGACTTTTGATTCTGTACTAGATCTTCAATAGATATTTGGAATACCCTCCTCTGAAGCCAGTATCGGATCCAACCTTGGACATTTGAACTTATCATTCTCTGGAATATATTTTTATATTTTTCTATATTTTAAATATACACATTTTTCAAGTTTTTTCAAAAAATTCATTTTCTTTTGTTTTCATATTCTCTATTTTCTATTTTTATTTTTCTATATACCCATTTTTACATCCATTCCTACATATTTTATTTTTTCAAGGACTATAATAAATTACCTATTTTTAAATATACTGCCGTTACATTTGTATTTATTTACATCTGTATTAATTTATTTCATTTTATGTACTACAAGCATCTAATCCTAGATAATTGAGTGCCCTCCACTTTGATTTATCTTCTCAATACCCATTTCTTCTTTAGTTTTTTACTTGATTTTTAAAAACATTTTTTTTTCACTTTATTTTTTCTCCCACTCTGGGACTTCAACTTTTGGGGGTCTGATCCCCTGTACAATGCATTACAATTCTTCTGTATTGTAATGCACTGGTTGTAACTGTAATACACTTCAGCCTGCTTGCCTGTGTAATCCAGTGGGCTGGATCTCACAGGCTCACATGGAAGGCAGCCATGATGCCTAAGGAAAGCATTGGGCTGCCGTCCAAGCCATCGGGTCCCCGGGACTCCCTCTCTCTCCACCCATCAAACGTACCGCAGTCAGAGCTGACCGCGGCACATCTATGCCGGCCCATACAGCAGGGGTCCAGCAATCAGTCACTGCAATTGCAGACAAAAATAGGACATGTTCTATTTTATTTTATTTTTTTTGCTTGGCCACGGCACGGAGCAACGGATGCAGGCAGAACACGGAGTGCTGTCCACATCTTTTGCGGCCCCATAGAAAATGCGTTTGTGTACATGAGCCCTAAGCCTGAATCAAATATCTGATGCTCACTGCATTTTTGTCTTTATATGTGGGCTTATGACAATATTTACATTTATAGTCGTATACAGTAGCTGCTTCAAATCTCTTTCAAACACATTTTGATACGTTGTACTCTTCACTGTATTGTATTGCTTTGTGCTTGATTCTATCGTATATATTCATTGTATTGTATGACTGTATTAGAAGTTTGGATTTGGGAATTTGTTTCTTTGTGCTGTATCATATACTTAATCTTTATTTATTTTTTTTTAATTTCTTGCATGCTTAAAGGGAACCTGTCATGTGGATATTTGATTATAATCTAACTAATTATATACAATCATTAACTACTAAAAAGTGCCTTAGATGTATTCACTTACTGGTGTGACAGATGGTTATCTCATAATATACACACAAAGATGCCGCATGCTAATGAGCTGATTTGAGTCCGGCGTGATGTCATTGAGTCCACCGTATATTTAATTCAGAGCTATAGCCACTCCCCTGCCCACCTGCTGCTGGTTCATATGGAAACAAACTGTCATTCAGCAGCAGGTGGGCGGGGGAGAGTCAGGAGCTCATGAATATTCATGACTCATCATTATCAGCTGGAGCTTTTCAATACAAGATGTTGGCAGATTGACTGGGTCAATTAAAGAAAGTGACCCAGCATTGTGCTAAGAGAATCAATCACTTATTTATGTTGCCCTTAGTTAGGACACCATAAAACTGGTGACAGGTTCCCTTTAAAAGATGTTAATTTGCCATCTGCTCAGGAAATTCAAGATTTTAATAAGTTGTCATAACTATTTTATTTAGATCCTGAATGAGTTATGCTTGTTCAGACTTTGCAGTATCTTCTATGAAGTGTTTTTTTTTTTTCTTGTAATTGACTGTGTGAACCTAATGTCCTTAATAGTATTGTTAAAATTAAATCTGCACATTGGAACAAATGAAGTCATTTTTGCATTCACTTGAATAAGGCTGAGCTGCACCTATGCCATGTGTCCAGTGGTTATGACTTCACTGGCCTAGTGTAGCTGGCCAGCTAAGACTTGTCCTAGTTTGCTAATATAGCTTGTATGTTTATGCAGCTGGACCTGCCAATAACCTTAATACAGTTGCTATGTTTATGTGTTAGAGAAAAAAGCAGAGTTATTTACTGTGACATCATGTTTTGGATGTCATATAACTGTTATATTTCGTGTTCACAGAAGCAGAAAAACATAATATGCCTTTAAATTCATTTTGTAATGTAAGGTTAGCTCAGTGACAAAGCAGAAACAACAGAAAGCATAGTGTTAATCTGTTGTTTCTGGGCAGAAGTCTAGACCAATCACAGCCAGCTTCTCACACAGCAAGAGTTTTCACCAATCACAGACAGCCTCATACACAGCCTGTCTGAGAATTACCCTAGCAGGAGCTGCTAGAATCATTATTCACAAGAGGCAGAAGCAGAAGAAACATTCACTTCACTGAGAGCTGTGTTTTTATGGAAGTAAAGAGGCCAAAATAGATATTTAATACAGCTTGATGTGTTCCTATTGTTAATAGTGTGATAAGATCTGTATACTGAACTGGTTATATGTGTTTACTGGCAGTTCCACCAATTGCAAACTACAAATAGCATACAAATAGCAATCCATACAAATTGCATACAGATCAGTAGAACTATTAGTCAAATCTTAGATATACCTCTCAGAGAGATCATAAAGTGCTTAACTAACTTAAAGTGACAGTACAGATACTTAAGAGAGAAATCTATCCACCATTTTATGTTGAATGACAAGATTGAACAGTTGAACCACCATCTTATACATACCGCCACTTTGTGATATCTTTTCAACACATGTTTTGTACATCGACTATCTGCTGCGGAGGTGACAGTGTTATATATGAAGAAAAGTTGAAGTTAATAAAGAAGTTTTTGAAGCATTTGGTGTGCTCTTTAAACCTACTGTTTCCATAGAACGGCACTAGAGGAATTACAATTCAGAGATATCAAAATTCTTCTAATGCCACGGCGCAAAAGGCACTTCATAGTGCTGCGCCTGCCACAGTGGAACTATTACCCTCAGAGGGCGAAGCGATAGCACTCCTCAACTTGCACAATAAAGAGCGCATTAGAGCAGCGGAGTGCCAGCATATACCGCCACGCAGCAACTGTTCCCTGAGTGAGCAAGCAAAGACACATCAGTGGAGCAACCATGGAGGCCATAGAACGTGTGCATTAGTCAAACTGCAGTCGACTCTTAAAGTGGCAGAACAGCAAAGGCAAAATAGTCAGAGAAAGAGCTCAAACCCTCCTGCGATCTCTAGAGAGAAGAGATGCATGGTGGGAGGCCAAAGTCCAGAGCTAGAGTGCCCGCACCACTATCCATGGTACATTAAATTATACCTTTTAAAAAAAGATTTGGGTATTGCACTATGATCTGTTCCTTTTAGAGGAAATCACATTGCTGGTTGATATCGAGATTGTGTATCGGAGATGCATCTGTCAAGTTGAAATATCTTCGAGAAGACCTTCTGTTTGTGAAATATTCCTCATTCAAGTGTAGCACGGACCCATATGTATGTACTTTCTGGTGATTTTATTGGAGAAGGGACTTACTCCGACGAGATTGGGACTGCTGCTTATTTTATATTCCTGAGATCACACAGAAATGTCATTTTTGTTTCTACATTAGTGAACAGTCAAAGGACTGAGAGTTTGAGGACTTAATTGAAACTGCACATTAGATCTACCTCCAGCTTATGCAAAAGACGATATACCTCTAGATCGAGATCGCATACCTACCTGTGAAACAGCCAATGAATGGGAGCACCTATCTGTCATATCTCATGAAATGTTCCCGCTGAAGGAGTTTGGTGTTGGACTGTTGATAGGCTACTAATGTCCCGAAGCCTTGGTACCACGAAAGGTAATCACAGGAGGAAAGGGTGAACCCTATGCTGTTCAAACTGATCTAGGATGGGGTGTTGTTGGAGGAAAACAGCAGATCGCAAACTCAAGACAGGTGACAGGATTGTGTCATCGAATATCTGTCCAAGAGTTACCAACTTTAAGTCCAGCAAATATATCCTTTTCCAAAGTGCACACCTGGAAACCATGCGTTGTTGCAAATTGATTATCAATGAGATTGACAGCTGCTCCACTATCTACAAAAATCTCACAATTAATGTTCTTGCTGTCTAGCGCCACCCTGGCAGGTAGGAGAAAACGGGAACTACAAGAAAACGGCAAACCTTCAATTTCCGCATCAACCTTGCCAATAGTAGCAAATGGAACGTTTTTAGAGGGTTTCTTTTTTTTTTTTATTACCCTCAGAAAACTCCATGAATCTCCTAGAGGGGCAAACATAAGCCAAATGATTTATACCCCCACAACAGAAACAAACCCTCCTCTGAGAGCTGAATCCTCTACTATCAGAGGCAAGCAAACCCAGCTGCATGGCCTCCTCCTCAGAAAGGATTGAGACAGCCTGAGACCCCTGTGCACTGAATGAGACAGACCCACTGTCCTTGGGCTGAATATGACAGGAAAGAGAAGTCTCCTCTCTCTCTCTCTAAGACGCCTGTCAATACAAACAGCTAGAGACATGGCAGACTCTAACGACGCTGGTCTCTCATGAAAAGCAAATGCATCTTTCAATCTTTCCGAAAGACCATGGCAAAATTGACTTCGGAGTGCAGCATCATTCCAACCAGTATCAGCTGCCATCTCCGAAATTCAGAACAATATATCTCTGCGGACTGTTTACCCTGGCATGAAAGACGCAGTTTAGATTCAGCCAGAGCAATACGATCTGGGTCATCATATATCTGCCCCAGATATATCTACAAAAAATTCATCCACCGATCGGAGGGGCCGTGCCCCACCGGCAGCGAAAACGCCCAAAACTGAGCGTTATCTCTGAGCAGCGAGATGATGATCCCACCCTCTGCTCCTCATCACCAGAGGAATGGGGAAGTAGGCGAAAATGGAGTTTACAGGCCTCTTTAAAGCGAACAAAATTCTCACTACCCCCGGAAAACGTATCCAGAAGCGAGATCTTAGGCTCGGAACAAACTCCATGAACGCCAGCAGAACTGGTCACCTGAAACTGAGACACAGTTTTACGGAGATCTGCTACCTCCAGCAAAAGACCTTGCATGCGGTCAATCAAGGCTGAAACAGGATCCATGCGTAAGACGGTTTAGGCAGTTTATAATGTCATGGATGAAGTTGCAGATAGCTGGAACTTTATAAATAAACGACCAACTGGCTTGATCCCAAACTAAGGAGCATATAGGTGAGCCCTATAAAACCCTAAGAGCTCTCCCTGACTGCTATGCACATGCAAGGGTCTCAATGGTAGACGATTGCATGCCCACGTACCTAAGACTGTGTGACACCTGAAAACCCTATAATAGTGAGGGGACACGACCACCGGCTCCCTGCACTTAATACTGGCGGAGTCAGGGTCACCTAGAATCAAGCCAGCAAGGAAACACAATAAAGGAAAATACTTATCTGAGCAAACAGCAGCAGCAGCCTCCAACAGTGAACACTTAATCCAGGAAGTAGTATAAACCGCAAAGTGAGGCAGTATGGGAGGGAATATAAAGGAAGACAATTAGTCTAAATAAATGACACCTGGCAGAAGGAAAGGAGATGACAAAGTGAAACCAAAACAAAGAACGTCATACAAGAGGTAGAGAAGAACGTCTGTCAGACCTTGTCACAGAACTGGCGGTGACATCTACCTTCACAAGATTGATTATTGATCACTACCACAACATTCATTGCATCAAGGAAGAAGCTTTACCCAAAGCTGTTTGAGAGAAGGTTGTTACTGGATAGTGAAAGGAAGCAAAGTTATAGCAAAGTACAGGGTGGGCCATTTATATGGATACACCTTAATAAAATGGGAATGGTTGGTGATATTAACTTCCTGTTTGTGGCACATTAGTATATGTGAGGGGGGAAACTTTTCAAGATGGGTGGTGACCATGGCAGCCATTTTGAATCCAATTTTTGTTTTTTCAATAGGAAGAGGGTCATTTGACATATCAAACTTATTGGGAATTCCACAAGAAAAACAATGGTGTGCTTGGTTTTAACGTAACTTTTTTCTTTCATGAGTTATTTACAAGTTTCTGACCACTTATAAAATGTGATCGCACACTACATCCAGCACTCTGCCCTCCATGCTGGATGAGACATTGGTTTATATTTTGGCCAAAGCATAGTAAGCCACTCACCGCGTCAAGGTCGTCTCATGAGTGGTCCCTAACTCTTGTTCCTACCTGTTCATGGGCCATGACAGCCACATAAAATCCAGGGAATGCAGGTCAGCATGCAAGCCAAGTACACTTTGCTTGTAACCCCGTCCGGTGCCATTACAGCTTTCATCGGATCCAGGGATGCAAGTACCACATGCATGCTGAACCCACCATATACTTCTCCTGGAGCCAGATGGCTAATGGTAGGTTCTATACAAGCAGACTCAGTTTTATACTGACTTTAAAAAACCAGCCTCAAGACAGATTAACTGGTCAGGTGTGCAATGACTCCAAGGAGATCGCCACGCCTCCAATAAATACTACAAAGAAAAAAATAAGGGGTTGGGTCAGCACAACCTGCCTGTAGGTGCAGATCACTATGGCGAAATACATATACAAACGGAAAATGCAAATGTGATCGCACACTACATCCAGCACTCTGCCCTCCATGCTGGATGAGACATTGGTTTATATTTTGGCCAAAGCATAGTAAGCCACTCACCGCGTCAAGGTCGTCTCATGAGTGGTCCCTAACTCTTGTTCCTACCTGTTCATGGGCCATGACAGCCACATAAAATCCAGGGGAATGCAGGTCAGCATGCAAGCCAAGTACACTTTGCTTGTAACCCCGTCCGGTGCCATTACAGCTTTCATCGGATCCAGGGATGCAAGTACCAACATGCATGCTGAACCCACCATATACTTCTCCTGGAGCCAGATGGCTAATGGTAGGTTCTATACAAGCAGACTCAGTTTTATACTGACTTTAAAACCAGCCTCAAGGACAGATTAACTGGTCAGGTGTGCAATGACTCCAAGGAGATCGCCACGCCTCCAATATATACTACAAAGAAAAAAATAAGGGGTTGGGTCAGCACAACCTGCCTGTAGGTGCAGATCACTATGGCGAAATACATATACAAACGGAAAATGCAAATGTGATCGCACACTACATCCAGCACTCTGCCCTCCATTGCTGGATGAGACATTGGTTTATATTTTGGCCAAAGCATAGTAAGCCACTCACCGCGTCAAGGTTGTCTCATGAGTGGTCCCTAACTCTTGTTCCTACCTGTTCATGGGCCATGACAGCCACATAAAATCCAGGGAATGCAGGTCAGCATGCAAGCCAAGTACACTTTGCTTGTAACCCCGTCCGGTGCCATTACAGCTTTCATCGGATCCAGGGATGCAAGTACCAACATGCATGCTGAACCCACATATACTTCTCCTGGAGCCAGATGGCTAATGGTAGGTTCTATACAAGCAGACTCAGTTTTATACTGACTTTAAAACCAGCCTCAAGGACAGATTAAACTGGTCAGGTGTGCAATGACTCCAAGGAGATCGCCACGCCTCCAATATATACTACAAAGAAAAAAATAAGGGGTTGGGTCAGCACAACCTGCCTGTAGGTGCAGATCACTATGGCGAAATACATATACAAACGGAAAATGCAAATGTGATCGCACACTACATCCAGCACTCTGCCCTCCATGCTGGATGAGACATTGGTTTATATTTTGGCCAAAGCATAGTAAGCCACTCACCGCGTCAAGGTCGTCTCATGAGTGGTCCCTAACTCTTGTTCCTACCTGTTCATGGGCCATGACAGCCACATAAAATCCAGGGAATGCAGGTCAGCATGCAAGCCAAGTACACTTTGCTTGTAACCCCGTCCGGTGCATTACAGCTTTCATCGGATCCAGGGATGCAAGTACCAACATGCATGCTGAACCCACCATACTTCTCCTGGAGCCAGATGGCTAATGGTAGGTTCTATACAAGCAGACTCAGTTTTATACTGACTTTAAAACCAGCCTCAAGGACAGATTAACTGGTCAGGTGTGCAATGACTCCAAGGAGATCCCCACGCCCCCAATATATACTACAAAGAAAAAAATAAGGGTTGGGTCAGCACAACCTGCCTGTAGGTGCAGATCACTATGGCGAAATACATATACAAACGGAAAATGCAAATGTGATCGCACACTACATCCAGCACTCTGCCCTCCATGCTGGATGAGACATTGGTTTATATTTTGGCCAAAGCATAGTAAGCCACTCACCGCGTCAAGGTCGTCTCATGAGTGGTCCCTAACTCTTGTTCCTACCTGTTCATGGGCCATGACAGCCACATAAAATCCAGGGAATGCAGGTCAGCATGCAAGCCAAGTACACTTTGCTTGTAACCCCGTCCGGTGCCATTACAGCTTTCATCGGATCCAGGGATGCAAGTACCAACATGCATGCTGAACCCACCATATACTTCTCCTGGAGCCAGATGGCTAATGGTAGGTTCTATACAAGCAGACTCAGTTTTATACTGACTTTAAAACCAGCCTCAAGGACAGATTAACTGGTCAGGTGTGCAATGACTCCAAGGAGATCGCCACGCCTCCAATATATACTACAAAGAAAAAAATAAGGGGTTGGGTCAGCACAACCTGCCTGTAGGTGCAGATCACTATGGCGAAATACATATACAAACGGAAAATGCAAATGTGATCGCACACTACATCCAGCACTCTGCCCTCCATGCTGGATGAGACATTGGTTTATATTTTGGCCAAAGCATAGTAAGCCACTCACCGCGTCAAGGTCGTCTCATGAGTGGTCCCTAACTCTTGTTCCTACCTGTTCATGGGCCATGACAGCCACATAAAATCCAGGGAATGCAGGTCAGCATGCAAGCCAAGTACACTTTGCTTGTAACCCCCGTCCGGTGCCATTACAGCTTTCATCGGATCCAGGGATGCAAGTACCAACATGCATGCTGAACCCACCATATACTTCTCCTGGAGCCAGATGGCTAATGGTAGGTTCTATACAAGCAGACTCAGTTTTATACTGACTTTAAAACCAGCCTCAAGGACAGATTAACTGGTCAGGTGTGCAATGACTCCAAGGAGATCGCCACGCCTCCAATATATACTACAAAGAAAAAAATAAGGGGTTGGGTCAGCACAACCTGCCTGTAGGTGCAGATCACTATGGCGAAATACATATACAAACGGAAAATGCAAATGTGATCGCACACTACATCCAGCACTCTGCCCTCCATGCTGGATGAGACATTGGTTTATATTTTGGCCAAAGCATAGTAAGCCACTCACCGCGTCAAGGTCGTCTCATGAGTGGTCCCTAACTCTTGTTCCTACCTGTTCATGGGCCATGACAGCCACATAAAATCCAGGGAATGCAGGTCAGCATGCAAGCCAAGTACACTTTGCTTGTAACCCCGTCCGGTGCCATTACAGCTTTCATCGGATCCAGGGATGCAAGTACCAACATGCATGCTGAACCCACCATATACTTCTCCTGGAGCCAGATGGCTAATGGTAGGTTCTATACAAGCAGACTCAGTTTTATACTGACTTTAAAACCAGCCTCAAGGACAGATTAACTGGTCAGGTGTGCAATGACTCCAAGGAGATCGCCACGCCTCCAATATATACTACAAAGAAAAAAATAAGGGGTTGGGTCAGCACAACCTGCCTGTAGGTGCAGATCACTATGGCGAAATACATATACAAACGGAAAATGCAAATGTGATCGCACACTACATCCAGCACTCTGCCCTCCATGCTGGATGAGACATTGGTTTATATTTTGGCCAAAGCATAGTAAGCCACTCACCGCGTCAAGGTCGTCTCATGAGTGGTCCCTAACTCTTGTTCCTACCTGTTCATGGGCCATGACAGCCACATAAAATCCAGGGAATGCAGGTCAGCATGCAAGCCAAGTACACTTTGCTTGTAACCCCGTCCGGTGCCATTACAGCTTTCATCGGATCCAGGGATGCAAGTACCAACATGCATGCTGAACCCACCATATACTTCTCCTGGAGCCAGATGGCTAATGGTAGGTTCTATACAAGCAGACTCAGTTTTATACTGACTTTAAAACCAGCCTCAAGGACAGATTAACTGGTCAGGTGTGCAATGACTCCAAGGAGATCGCCACGCCTCCAATATATACTACAAAGAAAAAAATAAGGGGTTGGGTCAGCACAACCTGCCTGTAGGTGCAGATCACTATGGCGAAATACATATACAAACGGAAAATGCAAATGTGATCGCACACTACATCCAGCACTCTGCCCTCCATGCTGGATGAGACATTGGTTTATATTTTGGCCAAAGCATAGTAAGCCACTCACCGCGTCAAGGTCGTCTCATGAGTGGTCCCTAACTCTTGTTCCTACCTGTTCATGGGCCATGACAGCCACATAAAATCCAGGGAATGCAGGTCAGCATGCAAGCCAAGTACACTTTGCTTGTAACCCCGTCCGGTGCCATTACAGCTTTCATCGGATCCAGGGATGCAAGTACCAACATGCATGCTGAACCCACCATATACTTCTCCTGGAGCCAGATGGCTAATGGTAGGTTCTATACAAGCAGACTCAGTTTTATACTGACTTTAAAACCAGCCTCAAGGACAGATTAACTGGTCAGGTGTGCAATGACTCCAAGGAGATCGCCACGCCTCCAATATATACTACAAAGAAAAAAATAAGGGGTTGGGTCAGCACAACCTGCCTGTAGGTGCAGATCACTATGGCGAAATACATATACAAACGGAAAATGCAAATGTGATCGCACACTACATCCAGCACTCTGCCCTCCATGCTGGATGAGACATTGGTTTATATTTTGGCCAAAGCATAGTAAGCCACTCACCGCGTCAAGGTCGTCTCATGAGTGGTCCCTAACTCTTGTTCCTACCTGTTCATGGGCCATGACAGCCACATAAAATCCAGGGAATGCAGGTCAGCATGCAAGCCAAGTACACTTTGCTTGTAACCCCGTCCGGTGCCATTACAGCTTTCATCGGATCCAGGGATGCAAGTACCAACATGCATGCTGAACCCACCATATACTTCTCCTGGAGCCAGATGGCTAATGGTAGGTTCTATACAAGCAGACTCAGTTTTATACTGACTTTAAAACCAGCCTCAAGGACAGATTAACTGGTCAGGTGTGCAATGACTCCAAGGAGATCGCCACGCCTCCAATATATACTACAAAGAAAAAAATAAGGGGTTGGGTCAGCACAACCTGCCTGTAGGTGCAGATCACTATGGCGAAATACATATACAAACGGAAAATGCAAATGTGATCGCACACTACATCCAGCACTCTGCCCTCCATGCTGGATGAGACATTGGTTTATATTTTGGCCAAAGCATAGTAAGCCACTCACCGCGTCAAGGTCGTCTCATGAGTGGTCCCTAACTCTTGTTCCTACCTGTTCATGGGCCATGACAGCCACATAAAATCCAGGGAATGCAGGTCAGCATGCAAGCCAAGTACACTTTGCTTGTAACCCCGTCCGGTGCCATTACAGCTTTCATCGGATCCAGGGATGCAAGTACCAACATGCATGCTGAACCCACCATATACTTCTCCTGGAGCCAGATGGCTAATGGTAGGTTCTATACAAGCAGACTCAGTTTTATACTGACTTTAAAACCAGCCTCAAGGACAGATTAACTGGTCAGGTGTGCAATGACTCCAAGGAGATCGCCACGCCTCCAATATATACTACAAAGAAAAAATAAGGGGTTGGGTCAGCACAACCTGCCTGTAGGTGCAGATCACTATGGCGAAATACATATACAAACGGAAAATGCAAATGTGATCGCACACTACATCCAGCACTCTGCCCTCCATGCTGGATGAGACATTGGTTTATATTTTGGCCAAAGCATAGTAAGCCACTCACCGCGTCAAGGTCGTCTCATGAGTGGTCCCTAACTCTTGTTCCTACCTGTTCATGGGCCATGACAGCCACATAAATCCAGGGAATGCAGGTCAGCATGCAAGCCAAGTACACTTTGCTTGTAAACCCCGTCCGGTGCCATTACAGCTTTCATCGGATCCAGGGATGCAAGTACCAACATGCATGCTGAACCCACCATATACTTCTCCTGGAGCCAGATGGCTAATGGTAGGTTCTATACAAGCAGACTCAGTTTTATACTGACTTTAAAACCAGCCTCAAGGACAGATTAACTGGTCAGGTGTGCAATGACTCCAAGGAGATCGCCACGCCTCCAATATATACTACAAAGAAAAAAATAAGGGGTTGGGTCAGCACAACCTGCCTGTAGGTGCAGATCACTATGGCGAAATACATATACAAACGGAAAATGCAAATGTGATCGCACACTACATCCAGCACTCTGCCCCTCCATGCTGGATGAGACATTGGTTTATATTTTGGCCAAAGCATAGTAAGCCACTCACCGCGTCAAGGTCGTCTCATGAGTGGTCCCTAACTCTTGTTCCTACCTGTTCATGGGCCATGACAGCCACATAAAATCCAGGGAATGCAGGTCAGCATGCAAGCCAAGTACACTTTGCTTGTAACCCCGTCCGGTGCCATTACAGCTTTCATCGGATCCAGGGATGCAAGTACCAACATGCATGCTGAACCCACCATATACTTCTCCTGGAGCCAGATGGCTAATGGTGGGTTCTATACAAGCAGACTCCGTTTTATACTGACTTTAAAACCAGCCTCAAGGACAGATTAACTGGTCAGGTGTGCATGACTCCAAGGAGATCGCCACGCCTCCAATATATACTACAAAGAAAAAAATAAGGGGTTGGGTCAGCACAACCTGCTGTAGGTGCAGATCACTATGGCGAAATACATATACAAACGGAAAATGCAAATGTGATCGCACACTACATCCAGCACTCTGCCCTCCATGCTGGATGAGACATTGGTTTATATTTTGGCCAAAGCATAGTAAGCCACTCACCGCGTCAAGGTCGTCTCATGAGTGGTCCCTAACTCTTGTTCCTACCTGTTCATGGGCCATGACAGCCACATAAAATCCAGGGAATGCAGGTCAGCATGCAAGCCAAGTACACTTTGCTTGTAACCCCGTCCGGTGCCATTACAGCTTTCATCGGATCCAGGGATGCAAGTACCAACATGCATGCTGAACCCACCATATACTTCTCCTGGAGCCAGATGGCTAATGGTAGGTTCTATACAAGCAGACTCAGTTTTATACTGACTTTAAAACCAGCCTCAAGGACAGATTAACTGGTCAGGTGTGCAATGACTCCAAGGAGATCGCCACGCCTCCAATATATACTACAAAGAAAAAAATAAGGGGTTGGGTCAGCACAACCTGCCTGTAGGTGCAGATCACTATGGCGAAATACATATACAAACGGAAAATGCAAATGTGATCGCACACTACATCCAGCACTCTGCCCTCCATGCTGGATGAGACATTGGTTTATATTTTGGCCAAAGCATAGTAAGCCACTCACCGCGTCAAGGTCGTCTCATGAGTGGTCCCTAACTCTTGTTCCTACCTGTTCATGGGCCATGACAGCCACATAAAATCCAGGGAATGCAGGTCAGCATGCAAGCCAAGTACACTTTGCTTGTAACCCCGTCCGGTGCCATTACAGCTTTCATCGGATCCAGGGATGCAAGTACCAACATGCATGCTGAACCCACCATATACTTCTCCTGGAGCCAGATGGCTAATGGTAGGTTCTATACAAGCAGACTCAGTTTTATACTGACTTTAAAACCAGCCTCAAGGACAGATTAACTGGTCAGGTGTGCAATGACTCCAAGGAGATCGCCACGCCTCCAATATATACTACAAAGAAAAAAATAAGGGGTTGGGTCAGCACAACCTGCCTGTAGGTGCAGATCACTATGGCGAAATACATATACAAACGGAAAATGCAAATGTGATCGCACACTACATCCAGCACTCTGCCCTCCATGCTGGATGAGACATTGGTTTATATTTTGGCCAAAGCATAGTAAGCCACTCACCGCGTCAAGGTCGTCTCATGAGTGGTCCCTAACTCTTGTTCCTACCTGTTCATGGGCCATGACAGCCACATAAAATCCAGGGAATGCAGGTCAGCATGCAAGCCAAGTACACTTTGCTTGTAACCCCGTCCGGTGCCATTACAGCTTTCATCGGATCCAGGGATGCAAGTACCAACATGCATGCTGAACCCACCATATACTTCTCCTGGAGCCAGATGGCTAATGGTAGGTTCTATACAAGCAGACTCAGTTTTATACTGACTTTAAAACCAGCCTCAAGGACAGATTAACTGGTCAGGTGTGCAATGACTCCAAGGAGATCGCCACGCCTCCAATATATACTACAAAGAAAAAAAATAAGGGGTTGGGTCAGCACAACCTGCCTGTAGGTGCAGATCACTATGGCGAAATACATATACAAACGGAAAATGCAAATGTGATCGCACACTACATCCAGCACTCTGCCCTCCATGCTGGATGAGACATTGGTTTATATTTGGCCAAAGCATAGTAAGCCACTCACCGCGTCAAGGTCGTCTCATGAGTGGTCCCTAACTCTTGTTCCTACCTGTTCATGGGCCATGACAGCCACATAAAATCCAGGGAATGCAGGTCAGCATGCAAGCCAAGTACACTTTGCTTGTAACCCCGTCCGGTGCCATTACAGCTTTCATCGGATCCAGGGATGCAAGTACCAACATGCATGCTGAACCCACCATATACTTCTCCTGGAGCCAGATGGCTAATGGTAGGTTCTATACAAGCAGACTCAGTTTTATACTGACTTTAAAACCAGCCTCAAGGACAGATTAACTGGTCAGGTGTGCAATGACTCCAAGGAGATCGCCACGCCTCCAATATATACTACAAAGAAAAAAAAAAGGGGTTGGGTCAGCACAACCTGCCTGTAGGTGCAGATCACTATGGCGAAATACATATACAAACGGAAAATGCAAATGTGATCGCACACTACATCCAGCACTCTGCCCTCCATGCTGGATGAGACATTGGTTTATATTTTGGCCAAAGCATAGTAAGCCACTCACCGCGTCAAGGTCGTCTCATGAGTGGTCCCTAACTCTTGTTCCTACCTGTTCATGGGCCATGACAGCCACATAAAATCCAGGGAATGCAGGTCAGCATGCAAGCCAAGTACACTTTGCTTGTAACCCCGTCCGGTGCCATTACAGCTTTCATCGGATCCAGGGATGCAAGTACCAACATGCATGCTGAACCCACCATATACTTCTCCTGGAGCCAGATGGCTAATGGTAGGTTCTATACAAGCAGACTCAGTTTTATACTGACTTTAAAACCAGCCTCAAGGACAGATTAACTGGTCAGGTGTGCAATGACTCCAAGGAGATCGCCACGCCCCAATATATACTACAAAGAAAAAAATAAGGGGTTGGGTCAGCACAACCTGCCTGTAGGTGCAGATCACTATGGCGAAATACATATACAAACGGAAAATGCAAATGTGATCGCACACTACATCCAGCACTCTGCCCTCCATGCTGGATGAGACATTGGTTTATATTTTGGCCAAAGCATAGTAAGCCACTCACCGCGTCAAGGTCGTCTCATGAGTGGTCCCTAACTCTTGTTCCTACCTGTTCATGGGCCATGACAGCCACATAAAATCCAGGGAATGCAGGTCAGCATGCAAGCCAAGTACACTTTGCTTGTAACCCCGTCCGGTGCCATTACAGCTTTCATCGGATCCAGGGATGCAAGTACCAACATGCATGCTGAACCCACCATATACTTCTCCTGGAGCCAGATGGCTAATGGTAGGTTCTATACAAGCAGACTCAGTTTTATACTGACTTTAAAACCAGCCTCAAGGACAGATTAACTGGTCAGGTGTGCAATGACTCCAAGGAGATCGCCACGCCTCCAATATATACTACAAAGAAAAAAATAAGGGGTTGGGTCAGCACAACCTGCCTGTAGGTGCAGATCACTATGGCGAAATACATATACAAACGGAAAATGCAAATGTGATCGCACACTACATCCAGCACTCTGCCCTCCATGCTGGATGAGACATTGGTTTATATTTTGGCCAAAGCATAGTAAGCCACTCACCGCGTCAAGGTCGTCTCATGAGTGGTCCCTAACTCTTGTTCCTACCTGTTCATGGGCCATGACAGCCACATAAAATCCAGGGAATGCAGGTCAGCATGCAAGCCAAGTACACTTTGCTTGTAACCCCGTCCGGTGCCATTACAGCTTTCATCGGATCCAGGGATGCAAGTACCAACATGCATGCTGAAACCACCATATACTTCTCCTGGGCCAGATGGCTAATGGTAGGTTCTATACAAGCAGACTCAGTTTTATACTGACTTTAAAACCAGCCTCAAGGACAGATTAACTGGTCAGGTGTGCAATGACTCCAAGGAGATCGCCACGCCTCCAATATATACTACAAAGAAAAAAATAAGGGGTTGGGTCAGCACAACCTGCTGTAGGTGCAGATCACTATGGCGAAATACATATACAAACGGAAAATGCAAATGTGATCGCACACTACATCCAGCACTCTGCCCTCCATGCTGGATGAGACATTGGTTTTTATTTTGGCCAAAGCATAGTAAGCCACTCACCGCGTCAAGGTCGTCTCATGAGTGGTCCCTAACTCTTGTTCCTACCTGTTCATGGGCCATGACAGCCACATAAAATCCAGGGAATGCAGGTCAGCATGCAAGCCAAGTACACTTTGCTTGTAACCCCGTCCGGTGCCATTACAGCTTTCATCGGATCCAGGGATGCAAGTACCAACATGCATGCTGAACCCACCATATACTTCTCCTGGAGCCAGATGGCTAATGGTAGGTTCTATACAAGCAGACTCAGTTTTATACTGACTTTAAAACCAGCCTCAAGGACAGATTAACTGGTCAGGTGTGCAATGACTCCAAGGAGATCGCCACGCCTCCAATATATACTACAAAGAAAAAAATAAGGGGTTGGGTCAGCACAACCTGCCTGTAGGTGCAGATCACTATGGCGAAATACATATACAAACGGAAAATGCAAATGTGATCGCACACTACATCCAGCACTCTGCCCTCCATGCTGGATGAGACATTGGTTTATATTTTGGCCAAAGCATAGTAAGCCACTCACCGCGTCAAGGTCGTCTCATGAGTGGTCCCTAACTCTTGTTCCTACCTGTTCATGGGCCATGACAGCCACATAAAATCCAGGGAATGCAGGTCAGCATGCAGCCAAGTACACTTTGCTTGTAACCCCGTCCGGTGCCATTACAGCTTTCATCGGATCCAGGGATGCAAGTACCAACATGCATGCTGAACCCACCATATACTTCTCCTGGAGCCAGATGGCTAATGGAGGTTCTATACAAGCAGACTCAGTATTATACTGACTTTAAAACCAAGCCTCAAGGGACAGATTAACTGGTCAGGTGTGCAATGACTCCAAGGAGATCGCCACGCCTCAATATATACTACAAAGAAAAAAATAAGGGGTTGGGTCAGCACAACCTGCCTGTAGGTGCAGATCACTATGGCGAAATACATATACAAACGGAAAATGCAAATGTGATCGCACACTACATCCAGCACTCTGCCCTCCATGCTGGATGAGACATTGGTTTATATTTTGGCAAAGCATAGTAAGCCACTCACCGCGTCAAGGTCGTCTCATGAGTGGTCCCTAACTCTTGTTTCCCTACCTGTTCATGGGCCATGACAGCCACATAAAATCCAGGAATGCAGGTCAGCATGCAAGCAAGTACACTTTGCTTGTAACCCCGTCCGGTGCCATTACAGCTTTCATCGGATCCAGGGATGCAAGTACCAACATGCATGCTGAACCCACCATATACTTCTCCTGGAGCCAGATGGCTAATGGTAGGTTCTATACAAGCAGACTCAGTTTTATACTGACTTTAAAACCAGCCTCAAGGACAGATTAACTGGTCAGGTGTGCAATGACTCCAAGGAGATCGCCACGCCTCCAATATATACTACAAAGAAAAAAATAAGGGGTTGGGTCAGCACAACCTGCCTGTAGGTGCAGATCACTATGGCGAAATACATATACAAACGGAAAATGCAAATGTGATCGCACACTACATCCAGCACTCTGCCCTCCATGCTGGATGAGACATTGGTTTATATTTTGGCCAAAGCATAGTAAGCCACTCACCGCGTCAAGGTCGTCTCATGAGTGGTCCCTAACTCTTGTTCCTACCTGTTCATGGGCCCCATGACCAGCCACCTAAAATCCAGGGAATGCAGGTCAGCATGCAAGCCAAGTACACTTTGCTTGTAACCCCGTCCGGTGCATTCCAGCTTTCATCGGATCCAGGGATGCAAGTACCAACATGCATGCTGAACCCACCATATACTTCTCCTGGAGCCAGATGGCTAATGGTAGGTTTCTATACAAGCAGACTCCGTTTTATACTGACTTTAAAACCAGCCTCAAGGGACAGATTAACTGGTCAGGTGTGCAATGACTCCAAGGAGATCGCCACGCCTCCAATATATACTACAAGAAAAAAATAAGGGGTTGGGTCAGCACAACCTGCCTGTAGGTGCAGATCACTATGGCGAAATACATATACAAAAGGAAAATGCAAATGTGATCGCACACTACATCCAGCACTCTGCCCTCCATGCTGATGAGACATTGGTTTATAATTTTGGCCAAAGCATAGTAAGCCACTCACCGCGTCAAGGTCGTCTCATGAGTGGTCCCTAACTCTTGTTCCTACCTGTTCATGGGCCATGACAGCCACATAAAATCCAGGGAATGCAGGTCAGCATGCAAGCCAAGTACACTTTGCTTGTAACCCCGTCCGGTGCCATTACAGCTTTCATCGGATCCAGGGATGCAAGTACCAACATGCATGCTGAACCCACCATATACTTCTCCTGGAGCCAGATGGCTAATGGTAGGTTCTATACAAGCAGACTCAGTTTTATACTGACTTTAAAACCAGCCTCAAGGACAGATTAACTGGTCAGGTGTGCAATGACTCCAAGGAGATCGCCACGCCTCCATATATACTACAAAGAAAAAAATAAGGGGTTGGGTCAGCACAACCTGCCTGTAGGTGCAGATCACTATGGCGAAATACATATACAAACGGAAATGCAAATGTGATCGCACACTACATCCAGCACTCTGCCCTCCATGCTGGATGAGACATTGGTTTATATTTTGGCCAAAGCATAGTAAGCCACTCACCGCGTCAAGGTCGTCTCATGAGTGGTCCCTAACTCTTGTTCCTACCTGTTCATGGGCCATGACAGCCACATAAAATCCAGGGAATGCAGGTCAGCATGCAAGCCAAGTACACTTTGCTTGTAACCCCGTCCGGTGCCATTACAGCTTTCATCGGATCCAGGGATGCAAGTACCAACATGCATGCTGAACCCACCATATACTTCTCCTGGAGCCAGATGGCTAATGGTAGGTTCTATACAAGCAGACTCAGTTTTATACTGACTTTAAAACCAGCCTCAAGGACAGATTAACTGGTCAGGTGTGCAATGACTCCAAGGAGATCGCCACGCCTCCAATATATACTACAAAGAAAAAAAATAAGGGTTGGGTCAGCACAACCTGCCTGTAGGTGCAGATCACTATGGCGAAATACATATACAAACGGAAAATGCAAATGTGATCGCACACTACATCCAGCACTCTGCCCTCCATGCTGGATGAGACATTGGTTTATATTTTGGCCAAAGCATAGTAAGCCACTCACCGCGTCAAGGTCGTCTCATGAGTGGTCCTAACTCTTGTTTCCTACCTGTTTCATGGGCCCATGACAGCCAATAAAAATCCAGGGAATGCAGGTCAGCATGCAAGCCAAGTACACTTTGCTTGTAACCCCGTCCGGTGCCATTACAGCTTTCATCGGATCCAGGGATGCAAGTACCAACATGCATGCTGAACCCACCATATACTTCTCCTGGAGCCAGATGGCTAATGGTAGGTTCTATACAAGCAGACTCGTTTTATACTGACTTTAAAACCAGCCTCAAGGACAGATTAACTGGTCAGGTGTGCAATGACTCCAAGGAGATCGCCACGCCTCCAATATATACTACAAAGAAAAAATAAGGGGTTGGGTCAGCACAACCTGCCTGTAGGTGCAGATCACTATGGCGAAATACATATACAAACGGAAAATGCAAATGTGATCGCACACTACATCCAGCACTCTGCCCTCCATGCTGGATGAGACATTGGTTTATATTTGGCCAAAGCATAGTAAGCCCACTCACCGCGTCAAGGTCGTCTCATGAGTGGTCCCTAACTCTTGTTTCCTACCTGTTCATGGGCCATGATCAGCCACATAAAATCCAGGGAATGCAGGTCAGCATGCAAGCCAAGTACACTTTGCTTGTAACCCCGTCCGGTGCCATTACAGCTTTCATCGGATCCAGGGATGCAAGTACCAACATGCATGCTGAACCCACCATATACTTCTCCTGGAGCCAGATGGCTAATGGTAGGTTTCTATACAAGCAGACTCAGTTTTATACTGACTTTAAAACCAGCCTCAAGGACAGATTCACTGGTCAGGTGTGCAATGACTCCAAGGAGATCGCCACGCCTCCAATATATACTACAAAGAAAAAAATAAGGGGTTGGGTCAGCACAACCTGCTGTAGGTGCAGATCACTATTGGCGAAATACATATACAAACGGAAAATGCAAATGTGATCGCACACTACATCCAGCACTCTGCCCTCCATGCTGGATGAGACATTGGTTTATATTTTGGCCAAAGCATAGTAAGCCACTCACCCGCGGTCAAGGTCGTCTCATGAGTGGTCCCTAACTCTTGTCCTACCTGTTCATGGGCCATGACAGCCACATAAAATCCAGGGAATGCAGGTCAGCATGCAAGCAAGTACACTTTGCTTGTAACCCGTCCGGTGCCATTACACTTTCATCGGATCCAGGGATGCAAGTACCAACATGCATGCTGAACCCACCATATACTTCTCCTGGAGCCAGATGGCTAAATGGTAGGTACTATACAAGCAGACTCAGTTTTATACTGACTTTAAAACCAGCCTCAAGGACAGATTAACTGGTCAGGTGTGCAATGACTCCAAGGAGATCGCCACGCCTCCAATATATATACTACAAAAAAATAGGGGTTGGGTCAGCACAACCCTGCCTGTAGGTGCAGATCACTATGGCGACATACATATACAAACGGAAAATGCAAATGTGATCGCACACTACATCCAGCACTCTGCCCTCCATGCTGGAATGAGACATGGTTTATATTTTGGCCAAAGCATAGTAAAGCCACTCACCGCGTCAAGGTCGTCTCATGAGTGGTCCCCTAACTCTTGTTCCTACCTGTTCATGGGCCATGACAGCCACATAAAATCCAGGGAATGCAGGTCAGCATGCAAGCCAAGTACACTTTGCTTGTAACCCCGTCCGGTGCCATTACAGCTTCATCGGATCCAGGGATGCAAGTACCAACATGCATGCTGAACCCACCATATACTTCTCCTGGAGCCAGATGGCTAATGGTAGGTTCTATACAAGCAGACTCAGTTTTATACTGACTTTAAAACCAGCCTCAAGGACAGATTAACTGGTCAGGTGTGCAATGACTCCAAGGAGATCGCCACGCCTCCAATATACTACAAAGAACAGGGGTTGGGTCAGCACAACCTGCCTGTAGGTGCAGATCACTATGGCGAAATACATATACAAACGGAAAATGCAAATGTGATCGCACACTACATCCAGCACTCTGCCCTCCATGCTGGATGAGACATTGGTTTATATTTTGGCCAAAGCATAGTAAGCCACTCACCGCGTCAAGGTCGTCTCATGAGTGGTCCCTAACTCTTGTTCCTACCTGTTCATGGGCCATGACAGCCACATAAAATCCAGGGAATGCAGGTCAGCATGCAAGCCAAGTACACTTTGCTTGTAACCCCGTCCGGTGCCATTACAGCTTTCATCGGATCCAGGGATGCAAGTACCAACATGCATGCTGAACCCACCATATACTTCTCCTGGAGCCAGATGGCTAATGGTAGGTTCTATACAAGCAGACTCAGTTTTATACTGACTTTAAAACAGCCTCAAGGACAGATTAACTGGTCAGGTGTGCAATGACTCCAAGGAGATCGCCACGCCTCCAATATATACTACAAAGAAAAAAATAAGGGGTTGGGTCAGCACAACCTGCCTGTAGGTGCAGATCACTATGGCGAAATACATATACAAACGGAAAATGCAAATGTGATCGCACACTACATCCAGCACTCTGCCCTCCATGCTGGATGAGACATTGGTTTATATTTTTGGCCAAAGCATAGTAAGCCACTCACCGCGTCAAGGTCGTCTCATGAGTGGTCCCTAACTCTTGTTCCTACCTGTTCATGGGCCATGACAGCCACATAAAATCCAGGGAATGCAGGTCAGCATGCAAGCCAAGTACACTTTGCTTGTAACCCCGTCCGGTGCCATTACAGCTTTCATCGGATCCAGGGATGCAAGTACCAACATGCATGCTGAACCCACCATATACTTCTCCTGGAGCCAGATGGCTAATGGTAGGTTCTATACAAGCAGACTCAGTTTTATACTGACTTTAAAACCAGCCTCAAGGACAGATTAACTGGTCAGGTGTGCAATGACTCCAAGGAGATCGCCACGCCTCCAATATATACTACAAAGAAAAAAATAAGGGGTTGGGTCAGCACAACCTGCCTGTAGGTGCAGATCACTATGGCGAAATACATATACAAACGGAAAATGCAAATGTGATCGCACACTACATCCAGCACTCTGCCCTCCATGCTGGATGAGACATTGGTTTATATTTTGGCCAAAGCATAGTAAGCCACTCACCGCGTCAAGGTCGTCTCATGAGTGGTCCCTAACTCTTGTTCCTACCTGTTCATGGGCCATGACAGCCACATAAAATCCAGGGAATGCAGGTCAGCATGCAAGCCAAGTACACTTTGCTTGTAACCCCGTCCGGTGCCATTACAGCTTTCATCGGATCCAGGGATGCAAGTACCAACATGCATGCTGAACCCACCATATACTTCTCCTGGAGCCAGATGGCTAATGGTAGGTTCTATACAAGCAGACTCAGTTTTATACTGACTTTAAAACCAGCCTCAAGGACAGATTAACTGGTCAGGTGTGCAATGACTCCAAGGAGATCGCCACGCCTCCAATATATACTACAAAGAAAAAAATAAGGGGTTGGGTCAGCACAACCTGCCTGTAGGTGCAGATCACTATGGCGAAATACATATACAAACGGAAAATGCAAATGTGATCGCACACTACATCCAGCACTCTGCCCTCCATGCTGGATGAGACATTGGTTTATATTTTGGCCAAAGCATAGTAAGCCACTCACCGCGTCAAGGTCGTCTCATGAGTGGTCCCTAACTCTTGTTCCTACCTGTTCATGGGCCATGACAGCCACATAAAATCCAGGGAATGCAGGTCAGCATGCAAGCCAAGTCACTTTGCTTGTAACCCCGTCCGGTGCCATTACAGCTTTCATCGGATCCAGGGATGCAAGTACCAACATGCATGCTGAACCCACCATATACTTCTCCTGGAGCCAGATGGCTAATGGTAGGTTCTATACAAGCAGACTCAGTTTTATACTGACTTTAAAACCAGCCTCAAGGACAGATTAACTGGTCAGGTGTGCAATGACTCCAAGGAGATCGCCACGCCTCCAATATATACTACAAAGAAAAAAATAAGGGGTTGGGTCAGCACAACCTGCCTGTAGGTGCAGATCACTATGGCGAAATACATATACAAACGGAAAATGCAAATGTGATCGCACACTTCATCCAGCATGGAGGGCAGAGTGCTGGATGAGACATTGGTTTATATTTTGGCCAAAGCATAGTAAGCCACTCACCGCGTCAAGGTCGTCTCATGAGTGGTCCCTAACTCTTGTTCCTACCTGTTCATGGGCCATGACAGCCACATAAAATCCAGGGAATGCAGGTCAGCATGCAAGCCAAGTAACTTTGCTTGTAACCCCGTCCGGTGCCATTACAGCTTTCATCGGATCCAGGGATGCAAGTACCACATGCATGCTGAACCCACCATATACTTCTCCTGGAGCCAGATGGCTAATGGTAGGTTCTATACAAGCA